>NC_089198.1:5934716-5982216 GCF_963930695.1 Labrus bergylta | reverse complement strand
TCCAACCCCTCCCATCTGAGAAAGCTGGACCTGAGTGAAAACAATCTGCAGGATTCAGGAGTGAAGCTGCTGAGTGACCTTCAGGAGAATCCAGAATACAGACTGGAGACTCTGGAGTGAGTACAGGGTTGGGTTTAGTCCATCCTGGTCTCTACAGGGTTTCACTAAACACAGTTCAGGATTCGTACAGTCATTAAAAACCTTGAAATGTTTTGGAATTTGAAAATACAATATTTCCAGTCAAAAAGCAGATGCATGGAGTGCTGCATGGGTGTTGTAAATTATTTTGGTAATTAGTTCCTCTGGTGCTCTTCCGTGCGGGGATCCAACTTAGAAGTTTTTGAAGAAGTCTGAGGCACTCAGAGGGTTCAGCATAAAAAGCCTTTAATTCATCAGGGCTACAGATTCATAAAAACATGCCAACATGTTTCAACCATACAGGCCTTCATCAGGGCAGGTACAAAATGGCAGCCAAGCTACTTCCTTTAACGCTTTACAGCCAGTCACATGATCAGTAGTAGTCACATGGTTTAGTAAAAAGGTTACACATTTAAACAAAGAAAGTTAATCATCAAAATGTAAACATCATACCAAGGCAGATGAGAAGTTAAAAGTGACTAAATATACAAACAAATTACTACAAAAGTGCTGAAAAAAAAACAATACACCTAGAAGAAAGGTTCCAGAGAAGAGAAAAGTCCAGGGGGCTCATCTATCAACAGTGTGTGAACACGGATCTGTGCGTAATAAGTAAGAACATTCCCACACAAAGAGTGGAATTGATCAACTTGTTCTTTTATTTAGAAATGTGTGTAAATATAAACACAGCTCTGAGCATGCTCACACACAGAATCTAGAGGTAGAACATTAAAACTACAAATAAAAAGCACCACGAGTGTCACAGCACGCCAGAATCCATCTCAACCTGGATGCATGTTCCCAGTTTTTTAAATTCAAAACACAAAATAAGTGATTTTGTGTGGTTTGAAACAGATTTTCTCCTCTGACCTGTCACCTTCTCTCATGCAGCATTTGTTCTTTTGTTAGTAACTTCGACTAATCATTTATCTGGGTCACTTAGCGCGAGAGTTACTAACCTTATTTTATCTCTTTATTTATTTATCTATTTATTTATTTCCCTTTTTTATTCAACTTCTTCCACTTCCATTCCTGTTGTTATGAAGCTCCTTTTCTTTGCTCTCGTAGTCATTATTCCGACGAGGTAAATATATTCAGGTGGTTTTTAAAGAGGTGTGTTGTTACCATAAATGGTTAATTGGAGGCGTTTCTGAATGTAAATGTCCCTGAACGTGTGCGAGCCTGCAGGTTAAGAACATGGGATTTATCAACACTGATTACCTCCCGATGTTCTTAACCAGCAGGCTCGTGGACGTTCACGTAACTTATGTGGAAGTGGAGTTAAAACTCAGAACATCAGCATTACAATAATGCTCATTAATCTCTCTCTCATTTCTAGCATCTTAATTGGGGAAAAAAAGTAATTTATCCTCTCGACATCCCAATGAAATACTTATTTCTGTTTGATTTCATCCCCGATTGTACAGCCCATTAGCATTCCCTCAGACTTATTTATATTTAATGTGTACCCTGAAATGACGCCCCCCTAATATAATGGTAGGGAAACACTGGATATGCCTTTTATCTTTTGTTCTACCTTAATATATTCTGCCAGCGGTTCAATAGATAGTACGAACATCATGACATGATGATGCCTTCAAGGACTCTCGGTAAACACATCACTTAACTGTCTCTGACATGATGATGCCTTCAAGGACTCTCGGTAAACACATCACTTAACTGTCTCTGACATGATGATGCCTTCAAGGACTCTCGGTAAACACATCACTCAACTGTCTCTGACATGATGATGCCTTCAAGGACTCTCGGTAAACACATCACTCAACTGTCTCTGACATGATGATGCCTTCAAGGACTCTCGGTAAACACATCACTTAACTGTCTCTGACATGATGATGCCTTCAAGGACTCTCGGTAAACACATCACTTAACTGTCTGTGACACGATGATGCCTTCAAGGACTCTCTGTCCCTTTAAGCTTCAAGTCACCAACACGTGACCACGAGAGCTGAAAGGTGGCGTGCTACTTTCCACGCCCACTTCACTTCTGAGCAGGACTGAAGTCCCTGCTGCTCTTCATACTGGATGTTCTGTATCACTGATAATCAGAATAATCATGATAACGATGATATTATATGATCAGAATAATAATAATAACTTTATTTATATAGCACCTTTTAAAAGCACAGGTTTACAAAGTGCTTTGACAAACAGCAAAAACAAAAACAAAAACAAGAACAAACTAAACCAAACAAAGAAAAGAAAGAAGAAAATAAAATAAAAATAGTAAAACCAGTCAGAAAAGACATTAAGAAGACGACCTCACATAAAAGCAAGTCTGTAAAAGTATGTTTTAAGAAGGGATTTAAAAGAATTGAGGGAGTCTGCGAGTCTTATCTCCTCAGGGAGGTCGTTCCAAAGTCGAGGGGCCCTGACTGAAAAGGCCCGGTCACCTTTAGTTTTAAGTCTCGACTTTGGAACGACCAGGAGGCCCCCACCTGAGGATCTAAGACTGCGGGCTGGCTCATATGGTGTCAGCAGCTCTGTTATATAGCTTGGAGCGAGCCCCGTCTGTGTTTATCATGAATAATATAAAGAATCATCATGAAGTCTCTCTCAGAGTGTAATCTCTCATTTATGTCTTTTTATATCAACAGCTGGTGGAGTCCTCCTTAAAGAGAGGATCCTGCTGATCACAGAGCTGGAAGCAGCAGCTGGTGTGTTGGTGAGTCTTTAACTGGGCTGTGTTACTGGGAGACTGACGGACCAATCACAGCGCAGATGACTCTCAGTGCTGCAGTCTGAGCTGCTCTGAGATCAGCTCCACCGTCACACACAGGACCATGACCTCGGACATTTTTCTATTCTCATATTCTGAATTTAAACTGCTTCATGACTCAACAACCGAAGATGAACTCTTTGATTTGGATATAAATGTTTCTGTTGCAGCGCCACCCTGTGGACATGTGTAGTGGTGCAGGTTATTCATTGACTCATATTCACAGATAACAGTAGAAGGTGATTCCAGCTGTGCAAGTTAAAGTGTGAAGTTCTGCTTTTAACCACGAGTCGTTGGTCGTCTGATAATAAATCAGTCGTCTCTTTGTTGGATCAAAACAAAGAGGAGGCTTCACTGAGTTTTTAAAAGAACTACAAACAGGATGTCTGGATCCAGGTGCAGAGTCAGCACCTGAATATTTGATGTAATATGAGATGATATAAAAAGAGCTAAATAACATGCAGACTCAATCATTGATATTCATTCATCATGTCAGGGTAACAACGGACACGTTATCAAACTATCTTTATTTTTAACTTCTGATGTTTATTACACTTTGATGTTTGAACCTTCTGTTTTTATTATCTCAGGATTTTAAATAGAAATAAATTCAATCTGTGGAGGGTTTTATTTGAATAATAATTCATGTTTAGGTTCTGTTGCTGCTATCACTGCTTTCTGCCAGCAGGTGTCACTGTTTCCACAGTTTCCTCCCAGACTGATCGATCTGAAGAGATTATTTCTGTGTCAGGAAACACAAAGAAAGATAGATGATGCCAGCTCTTTTATTTGTTCTTATGTTTTTATATTTCATGTTCAAGTTTAATGTCTCTTTTTGTAATCACTGCCCCCTAGTGGACAGGAGTGTGGAGCGATCCAAAGGCAGAAAAAGAATCTTTGACTGGACTTCTGTAATGAAGTGAAGTGTGAAGGAAGTTGAGCTTTCTTTGAGTCTCTCTGTAGTTTGTAACTGAATACTTGGACTCTTCTTCACTTTAGAGGGAACATGTTCTCCACATTTCTTCAACACATTCTCTACGAGTTCCTCGTCTGATCTAATTAACCCCGTGTTTTAAGATGGGCTGGTGTTTCTGCTCTTGGTGTAAACCCAGACACAGTGATCTTTCTGTCATGTTGTTCATGTGTGTTACTCTTGATAATTCACTCAAATAATGTCTCTATATTCTACAAGTGATTTACTTTTTAAATAACTGACACCATGTCAACACAAAGTTTCACTGCTTCCAATCCGCCTCTTATACGACGGCCATGTTGCATTAAATAACATCAACCACTTCTGTTTATTAAATATCACAGTCTGGATTTTATTAAGGCTGTACATTAATCTTCTTTGAAATTAAACTTAATTTGACTCAAACATGAAGTTGGTGTTATTTTCTGATGTTTATGTTTTTGTCCTCTTGAGTCGTTTGTTTTCAGATGTTCATCAGGCTCCAGGTCCCATCGAGGAAAAGTTAATTCCTCATGATTTAATTCATGAAGCCGACCCGAAGTTTTGGATGACACAGTAAATATAGACTTTAGTTCAGTATATAATTCATGTCATTATTTTAGTTTCATTGTGGAGAAAAAAAAGCAGATTGGAGCATATTCCAGACAGACACAGCATGTCCCGATTACCATAGTAACATTCCCGGTAACTAAAGTAACTCACTGTCCCTGCACCCTTAGTATACCACTGTTCATGTTACCATGGTAACAGTCTGTCCCTGTGTAACTTTAGTAATTATAGAATTTCCCTCTGTATCAATAAAGTATCTCTGTAAGTCACTGTCCCTGTAGGCTAACCTTAATAACACACTTTCTGTCTATCTGTAACCATAGTAACTCACTGTACAATATAATCTAGTTTTTTTAATAAAAATAAGTTTTTTATGTCTTGTTTCTGATAATAAAAACATGTTTTGAAGAAAATGAATCCACAGAAAGCGGAACAAAAGGCTGCCGCACCTCCACCGTCGGTAGGATACTTTATAGTGTGACACACAGCGGAAGGAAACAGCACGAGCACCAGATCTGAACGCAGCTACATTTCCTCTCAGACTTTCCTGTTGTCCTAGTTCATCTTTTTTTAAAGTTTAATAAAACCACAACAATGTGTTCAGCTGAGAGTCTGAGAGACTTTATCAACCAGCGACTAACGGCTGCTGCAGAAGACATTTTTGTAGTTTTTAAAAGAACTATCGTGGAGTACGAGGAAGAGATCGATCGTCAGCGCAGGCTGCTGGATATCGTTTGGAAACCTCACATCATCTTACACAGAGCAGGGGAGGAGTTAACTAAATGATTTGAAATGAATATACAGAGATGTTTGATTAGTTTTGTTCCCAGTGGTGTTACTAAAACAGCGGAGTGGTGGGAACATTTAAAAAAAACTGATTTCTAAGCCTAACCATTAAGTCGTGACATTAGCATATTTGTTATTTTCTCCTTTAATAAAACATAAACGCCATCAGTGACCTCAAATTACGACTGAACTATTTGAATCCCTCTAATGTATCTTCTTCATATTCTGTTGTTAATATTTTGAATGGTCTGCTGATGCAAAGTGGAGCCTGAAGAAGTGAGTATACTCTTAATTAGTCCCTAAATGTTTTAAGGGTCCCGTCCTAATCGGCCTCTGTTGTAATCAGTGACATGGAAAACTCCTGCAGATTTAGTTCAGCTAATAAATGAGCCTTTTGTTTTTACACACTGACACTCTTCTGCTGCTCGACTTAAAGGAGTAGAGATTGTTATGAAGTCAACATAAAGCTCAGAAGAGGAGCAGATCTGATCTTTTTAATGTTGACAGACTTCAGACTGAAACACCTACATGCCTTTACGTCTCCTCATTCCTGAGCAGTGTTAGAGGTGATGTGTTACATCTTTGTAGACTTTTATGTTATGTTAACATGTATGGACCGGACCCTGGAATTAGAAGTGCTCACTTTAGTAGGGGTCCAGATAATGGCACAACGTGCTGTAGTTTGGTACCATAGCTTTGGTACGTGTCCCTAAATATTTCACATATTAAGTCGCTCACCTCTAAAATAAATGTACAATAATTGTAAGAGCAGCGGGCTACCTTTTGCTTCTAACTGTTATTTTTGGTTTGTTGTGAACAATGAGAGAAAAAGTGATGAAAAGTTCAAAAACACTCTTTGACAGGCCCTTTAAACATTTCTTCTGCATCATATCTGGATATCTTTACCTGTAATAGTCGGTTTTGGAGTACCTCTAAACCTTTCATGACTTTAACATATAAAAGCAGATGTTCCACCTGTGTCTGATCAAGTTAGGTGCGTAACCACAGACTCATGGAAGAAGTCTCGCGAGAAAGTGGGAGAACGCAGGTAAGCCTATATTTAAATGAATTCACTCAATTTACTTGTAAAACTACAAGTGTTGAGACTCATCTCACAGCTAAATACATCTGTCATGTTTTAATGAATTATTATAAAATCTCGGGTTTCTTTCCAGATGAAAACGTGACAAACCGAAACATGACGTCCTCGTCCATGAGATTTAAACTTAATATTTACAGTCTGAGGTTTGACCGTTAGCTCGAGTCCTCTTTTAAATCTAACTGTTTGTTACTCACCTCATGAAGAGTTGTTTTCATCCTCTCCAGTGAAGAAAATCTCCCTCAGGTGAACCCGGAAGTTGTCCGAAGATTGAAACGTATTAATTATTCGATCTACTTTCAGGTGAGCATCAATCAGCAGCAGTAACGTCCCGCCAGGATAAAGTGGCAGGAAGTGACGTCAGAGAAATATGAAAGGTTTTGTAAAAATAGATGGACCTTATTAAATCAAATAAAAAACGCGGAATTGATTTCTCTTTACTACGGAGCCCCTGATGTCCAAAAAAGTAAAAAAACAAAACAAATAAAAAATTTTTTTTTTCTTTTACTTTTTGGGACTTCAGGGGCTCCTTACTTTCCCGTTTAAATATATAATTCCAAAAAAAATGAAGTAATTTCTATTTAAAATATTACATAAATACAATCCCGTGAAAACTAATACTAAATGTGTGTTTGTAAATATTTCCATCCTGTTTTCAAAAGATGAACCTTTTAAAACTAAAAACTATTGAACACCTTCTTTTGCAGTTTTCATGACACTGCGTTTTTTGTTTGATTTAGAAAAATACCTTTGAGGAAACATATAAATATAATAAATCCAACAAGAATTGACTTTTTAAAATTAATTTTCAAGTCCAATTCATCAGCAAATAAATATTAAATAATCTGTTTTTTATGTGGGCAAAATATTAAATTCATAAAACTAAATGGCTGAACAAATGACCCTCCTTTTATAGTTTAAAACTACACTGTAAACCCGAACAGTATTACTAACTCAAAGCCATTCAGGGTACAGAACTTAAAAGCAGCTAATTAGTTAAACAGTAAACTATTGAGTTCTCTGAACGAGTGATGTGTTTTAATTTAATATGGATCAATGTGTTTGAGTTAATATCCATGTCTAAATCATATCATTTGAGTTAACAGATGGACGCAGCGTATAACGTCATCGACGTCGCTACGTTCACTCACACTTTTGAAAAACTCACAACGGCCATACTAGAAGAATAAGACCCCAGTAGGAGAAATTTGGGGGATGATTAGAAGGATGAGAGGGGACAGAAGAGATTGGAATTATCCTGTGTTAAATGACAGAAAGGATGGGGCAATAACTAATAAAGAAAAAGCAGAATTAATGGTTAAAACGTTTGCTACAATAAACAGTTCTAATAATCTGAGTGAGGAAGCAAAATGGTACAGGGACAAAACAAAATTTGAAAATACTGAAGCACTGAGTAAGAGAAATCATGTTGAGGATGAGATTAGTGTTCCTTTTACAATGGGAGAGCTAACAAAATCATTGGCTAAGTCTGGAATGAGTGCTCCAGGGAAAGATGAGATATGTTATATCATGTTAAAGCATTTAAGTACAGAGGCACTTAGCAGATTGTTAATGTTGTATAATAAGGTATGGGAGGAATGGAGGTTGCCAATTAGCTGGAAGGAGGCAGTGATTGTTCCAAGCAATCATCCAAGCAATGCAGCAAACTACAGGCCAATCGCCTTAACATCACATGTTTGTAAACTGATGGAGCGCATGGTAAATGAAAGAATGGTGTACTATCTAGAGAAAAGAGGGATGATGGCAGAATATCAGAGTGGGTTTAGAAAAGGGCGAGGAACTATGGATCCGGTTGGTAAGCTTAGAAGACGTTGTAAGAAAAGCTCATGTTACAAAAGAAACAGTAGTTGCAGTATTTTTTGATGTTGAGAAAGCATATGATATGCTTTGGATAGAGGGACTTTTGATTAAGTTACATCTCATGGGAGTCAAGGGAAGGATTTTTAATTGGATAATGGATTTTCTGAACAAGAGATTGATTCAAGTAAAAATAGGTGATGAAATATCTAAAAAGTATGTTGTAGAGAATGGAACACCACAGGGAAGTGTGATAAGTCCGATTTTATTTTCAATTATGATAAATGATATGTTTGATAATATCTCAACAGATATAGGAAGGTCATTGTTAGTGGATGATGGAGCATTGTGGAAAAAAGGAAAGAATATACAATTTATTGTAAATAAAATTCAGAAAGGGATCAGTTTAGTTGAGAAGTGGGGATTAAAGTGGGGAATGACATTTTCTGTGGAAAAAACAAAGATCATGTTCTTTTCTTGAAAGAAAATTGGGGAGAATATTGGGTTGACATTGTGTGGAAATAAGATAGAACGAGTTGACTCATTTCATTTTTTAGGGGTATTTTTTGATGTCCGGTTGACATGGAAGGAACACATCCATGCAAAAAAGTAATAAATGTAATGAGATATCTCGTAGGAATGGATTGAGGAGCTGATGTTGCTGCCTTAAAATATATATATGTGGCGTTAATTAGAACTAGGATTGAGTATGGGAGTGTGGTATATGGATCTGCAGCAAAGACAACACTTGCAAAGTTAGAAATGATTCAGGCACAGGCTCTTGATATGTAGTGGGGCAGTGAAATCATCTCCAATATGTGCACTTCAGGTAGAAGTAGGAGAGATGCCACTATGTTTAAGGAGGAAACAGCTATTAGCAAATTATTGGCTGAACTTGAGAGGACATGGAGATAGTCAGCCAACAAAAGCAGTGTTAAAGGATTGCTGGGAAAAAGAGAGAACAATCAGGTCCAGTTTTGGATGGATCGGGGATAGAGTGGCGAGAGATATGGGAGTGTATGACAAGGATATCAGTCCAGCTGTTTTATGGCCACCAGTTCCAATGTGGCTGCTTGAGACAGCTGAAGTAGACTTGGAGTTACTAAAGATAAAGGAAAGAAAAAGAAATGTTGATTTAGTTAGTGAATTCTATGAACACATAGAACAGAGATATGGAGATCATGTACAAGTATTCACAGATGGATCTAAAGACCCAGCTGCGTTTTTCCCAAAAGGTTCAAGGTTGAAGTAGTGAAGAGAACGTCAGATTTCCTGAACGTGTACACAGTAGAGTTGTACGCCATTTTAGTTGCATTAGAATGTGTTGAGCAAATGAAAGGAAGGAAAGTGCTGATATGCAGTGATTCAGTCAGCGCTTTATACAGTATTCAATCAGGATCATCTCACAGTCGTCAAGATTTATTATATGAAATCATATTTACACATTCCCAGGTGGTTAAACAGGGGACAGATGTGATGTTCATGTGGGTTCCAGAACATTCAGGTATAGCAGGAAATGAAAAGGTGGACAGGTTGGCAAAGGAAGCTGTAAAGAAAGAGAGGATTGATATTAACATCAAATGATCTAAGTCAGAGGGGAAACAAGTCACATGGAGTAAAATTAAACAGGAATGGCAACAATATCGGAACAATCAGACAAAGGGAAGACATTTATATTCAATTCAGAGGGAAATAGATAAAGTAAAATACAGAGGGAGCAACAGAAGAGAGGAGGTCGTAATGTCCAGGTTAAGAATCAGTCACAGTCATTTAAATAGCTCTCTACATATCACTGGAAAACATTCATCCGGTCTTTGTGAGATATGCAATCTAGCAGAAACAGTTGAACATAGTTAATAAATGTAGAAAGTATTTAACACATAGACAGAACATGATGTCAGAAATGGAGAGAGAGGGACTCGTAAGAAGAGATTTAAAAAGTATTTTGGAGTGTGGGGAGAGAGGGAGAGGACGAAGATGCTTGTTTAAATATCTCTTGAGAACAGGTTTGTTGAGGAGGATAGAGGAATATGAGTCATAATTAAAGAAGAAGAAGAAGAAGAAGAAGAAAGTTAGGGTAACATCAACATGACGGTGTGCCACTGACTGAAGCCACTACCATTCAACTGAGTGGCATTATTTCAGGTCTCGGTTCCTTGTTCTAAGTCATCTGCTGTGGTGAGTAAAAAAGTTTCTCAAACTTCTCGTGTCTGTTTACTGGTGTATAACGTAAACAGAAGCTATAACGTTAGCATGCTAATACCTGGAGCTAACTGTTGTTGAAACTGCAGCAACGTTATTGAGATGAACTTTGACCCTACTGTGGAGGCAGGTAAGCTGCTGCGCTGACGTGTTTGAGATCAAATATAATGTTCTTCGTCGTAATCATTTGTCAGACTGCAGGACAAAGAAGAACGGAAAGCAACATAAATGATTTTTAAATATTGAATGAACCGTTAAATAGAGAGTTGTGTGACTCACTAAAATATGGTTAATGAGTGATCCTGGTTTGTTTTTATATCGTATGTGACTGATCTTTCCCATCAGGTTGAAGTGGAGGAAGAGCACTGAACTTCAAGCTTTAAAGACATCAGGTAAGAAGCCATTTCTAAACTTTTCATATTATTACCTGTGAACCCATAGCCTTCTGTCTGCCCCAGCAGACAAAGTGGACAGTACTGGTTTCCCCTCTGTGCTCTCTGCCTGCCCTTTACCCACACAGACTTGAAGTGTGCCTTCAGGGCAGCTTTCAGCACTCGGAGGCCTCAACAAGCGTCCTTTAGAGATTTTTTTTCTTCGGTTCGTTTCTGCTCTAAAACATCTTCAAACCGCTTCTGTGCGTTCCTTCCCCTCGAAAAAAACCCCTCTGTGTAGCATCCCCCGTTAAGACGCCACACGATGTCCCCCCCCGACACACACTCACACCCCGTCCTGTAACATATCAGCTTCTAATCATCAAACTCCACAGGATGCTGGCAGATATGTTTATCATATTGATATTTACGCAGTGAAAGATTTCAGTTTTTTCCACAGCTGGTAGACGAGTCATCGAGTGCTGTATTCAGTCCTGGCACGCCTTTTAGTGCCATGCAAATCTATGCACTATCACCTCCTCAACACCAGTCTTTGGTTTCAATGTGGTTTGTAAAAGTACACACTTTGGGTTTCTTTTTTTTTTACCACTTGCAGGCTTAATCACATGCTTTGAATCACTTTGCCTTGTACGATGTTTTTCTTACCTCTAATCCAATGTTGTAGTGCAGATGTTGAAAAAGAACCAGAAGGCTATTTCTACCACAAGCAGCGAGCCCCCTTTTACAGTGTGTTATAACGAAGCCCCATTTATCTAAAGATGATTCTTTTTTGGAGCATGATAGCAACTTAGTGCAAGAAAAACGGGAAGGCCGCAGAGAGGAAATGTAGTTTTGTTTTGAGGAATGACAGTAGACTACGACTCGGTGGTTTCCTAGTTAGCATGCAGGCTAATGCTGCATTCATGTCAAATGGGAACAACTACAGCGGGCTTCCTTCAGGAGCTGTCGGCTTTTAGAGGTTTCGTTACACGCATGAACTAGTGAGCAATACTTCTTAAAGTGGGTTTTTATACCAAATCAAGCATTGCATTCACACATTTTGTGGAGATCACACAAAAAAATCACTAACGACGGGAGAAAGAGATTCAAAAACGTGTCAGGATTCATACAAGAGTATTCTCTGGATCCAACCACGATGAGCTCTTTAGTCTGAACACACCTCAGCACAAAGACCTCTTATTTCCTTCCCCTGTAGTTTTAATGAATTCAATCAATTTAAAAAATAAAAAAAAGACCACATAGAAACCTTGAATTAAAGTTTGAGAAAAGATTCACAGCATGAAAATATAAACACTGAATTCACAGCCACCTTTGGAGAGAAAAAAAGCATGTCAGCTTACCTTTTTGTTTTTTTAGCAGACGAAGAAAGAGAAATAAAAAAATCAGTTTGAGTACCAGAACAAGATGGTAGAAGTCACATGTTGTCATGACGTCGCTCTGTTTAGCAGACTGATGGACTGTCGGTGATGATGCTTGAACGTCTTTATTCAGTTTGATACTTAACGTTCACCGAGTGCTCGAACTCAAAGTGTTACCTAACGGCACTATGAAACCCTGAATCAACATAGATCTTTACTGCGGTCAGCAGCTGCAGCTCACATTGTATTTTACATATTTATTTTATATTTCTATTTATGACATCATGTGGATAGTATTAATATATTAGTCTTTAATTTAATTATTGTTATGAACACATTTTTGATCATCGTCAAACAGCCAAAATCAAAGATGTGTCGTCATGAGAAGCGTTCAACTCTTCAGTATGTCCCACATGTTTTCTGTAAACAAAACAACAACAACATGTCAGCGTCCAGTGAAAGATGATCTGTGTATCGTGCTGCTCTCCTCCTACTCATGATGTATTAACACTCATCTGTGTTATTCAGATTTATGTAACATAACTCCTCCAGCACACAGGAACTTCATATCTGTACTTGTTATTTATTTGACTCATGGTCTGTACGTGTAAGTCCTGAAACAAAATCTCTTATCCTTGTAAATATTTAAAGGTCGATTCCCCCAGAGTTAAAAAAAATTAAAAAATGCTTTATCTGTAAATAAAAGGAATTAAAAAAGTGACAATTCTGTCTGGACGGTTCAGTCCGTCAGCTAGCTTTGACTAACATTTGCACTCTGAAGAAGAAACAAGAATCACCCCCTCACTCCGTGTCGCCCCTTTTCTCTTTGACTTTTGTTGAATGTGGTTCTGACTGTGGCGAGTCGATCGCTCCCTCGTTTGATGATGGTTTGGATTCTATATTGTGAGAGAGGAATACGTTAGATTGTCTATGATGTAAATAAGATGTAAGTGCTCCTGCAGTTGTAGCTACGTCGAACTCAAGCTGCTACAGTATAGGCCGAAGAATCGAGCGTTTTCTGAGATATTTGAACAAACCCCCCTCCCCCTCCCCCCCTTTCAAGTGTCTACATCTTTCTGAGACCACCGCATACACTCCCATAACTCTTCCCATAATGCCTTTCAGCTAACAGGCCTGCGATGCTGGAGTATAGCTCCTCCCATTTCAGGGGAATAAAGGTGGACGTGACATCATTTTAGACTAAATTTAAGAAGCTGACATCAACCTGACTTTTGGTTAGTCAGTTTCCATCTTGGTTTTTTTGAGGTCACAGTGACCATATTTATATTTTTGACAGGCTTGTTACATCTTTATCTTGCTTGACGCGTTGCTGCGATAGCACCTCGTCAATCACACAGATATCCACTTCCTGCTTCACCATCCATTGAACTCTGAAAGAGGCAGTGCAAATATATTCATCTTTATTTAAATCCTGTTTGAAGTTTCACACAGGAATTCAGGGTTTTTCCTGGCTCAGAACGGGCCTTTGGGGGGGGGTGACTTTACATGCTGTAGAAAACGTTCGACCCGGGTATAACAGTATAGTCTACGAGTCTGTATTACCTTATTTGACAGAAATCTGTGCATTTCCTGTTATTTCTGACCATTTTATAAAGAATATTATCATTATGCTTAAGTTACTGAAACCCCAATTAAATCTGGTAAAGAATAGTTTTTTATTGCAACAGTGAAACGGGAGGAGAGGGATTTTGAGGGAGAGGGGTGTAATGAGATTGGGAGAGGGGAGGTCACATCCTCAGTGCATTTCACCCTCTTCCTATGATGGCTGCTCTTTACCTTTAAATTGTGTTTTTGTTTTACTGACACATTTGTTTAAGTACATTTATTTGAGTTAAGGTATTATGTCAAATAATCACAGACTTAAGTCACAGATAATTTGAATCATTTGATCAGATCAGGAACTTGAGAAATAATAAAAATATATTTGCTGGCTATAACGCAGCGCTGTTTGACAGTCTGTGTGGAGAAGTTCACAGACTACAGCTGGCTGACGTTACCATAAGTTATTAGCTGCAGCTACATCATACGTGGTTTAGTTTAGTTTTAACATGACTGTTGGGATAAATATTTATACCATGAAGAGCATTACTCTTTGAAATTAACTCTCCAAACGGACAATCACCCCGCATTAAGTTCATGTTCTGCTTGTTCAACAGTCGTTTGATGTATAGATATTTTTAACATTCAGAGAATCGTCTTTTTTTTCTTTTGGCGCTCGTGATTTTCCTTTGGCGCTGGTTAAAACCTCTTTGGGGGGCGCCAAAGAATTCTCTATGCAGGAAAAACCCTGGAATTTCAATTCAAGTTCAGAAGGGTCACGTGTAAGTGACCCTCCTTCCTATGACCATATTTGGACAAAGGTCCGCTGCAGTTTTTGTCTCAATTTGCAGGAACACTTGAAATAGTGCTGACTCTGCAAAACCTGAAAAAAAAGGCCCCTGACATGGGCGGTAGCATAAACGCACATCCAGAAAATACGGCCGCATTCAAATAAATTCTGATTCACAGATTATTCTCCCATTTTCCCATCCTCTCTGCCCTCTAATCCCCTCGTCTAAAATCCTACGTTCCCCTTCTCTCCTTCTGCAGAAACTCAAAGCAATATTCTGAGTTTGAATCAGCTGGCTGTTTTGTTTCTCTGTCGTCATTTGTTTCTCAGTATGTTCACTCTTGCACCTAGCACAGAAACCTCAACAACAACAACAACAGAAAAACAGTGCTAACAAACAGGAAGAAAAAAAGTTTATTGTAAACTGGCTATATTACAAAGAAAAGAGAATTATGCATACTTGCTGAAAGTCAGTGCTTTTTTTTTCTTGTCCTTTTTGTTTGTGATAAATTGAAGGTGCACACGGAGCTGAGCGTCTCTTTTTACTGTCTGCGTCACCTCAGCTCACCTTTCATGGAGGAAAAGAAAAAGAAACTGTCAGCTTCTCGTGTGTCTCATTTTCAAAATGTTGCAATGTCTTAGAATTTGACCGGTGCACATACGAGATTTGCAACTGGATTTAAAAAAAATGATTGATCACATGCTGTTTGGCTTTTTGTATGACTTCTCATGTTAGCATCTTCTTGTTTTTACCATGTGTATCAGAGCAGCTCGTCAAAGTCTCGCTAACAGCTTCTGTAAGGTACATACTCAACAGAAAATGGCATAAATCTATTCACCATGTATGCGTGTATGATGAGATGTTGCAACTTCTGCTAGCGACGCCTTCTTTATAGTAAAGCTATCTCCTTTTCTCTACCTCCTGACGCCTGGTGCTTCTGTTCATCTCTGAGCTTTTGTCTCGTTTTTAAAGCAACATTTCATTTTCATTGCAAAGATCAGAATCAGAATCAGCTTTATTGGTCATGTATGCTGAGACACACACCACGAGGAATTTGTCTTCAATAACTGTGCTCTCAATGTACAAAAGTTATAACATCAAATATTAACATAATAAAAGCAAAAACACTAATAAGGCTAAATAAGTCAAGGATAAATCCAACTTTTCTTTACTTCTTTTTTATTGGCTGAAATTACCATTACAGAGTCATGAACATCAAATGCATGGACAGACATGTTCAATATGTTGTAGACATCTACACGTCTTTTTATCAACAATAAGGACAACTATAAACATTGAACATAATTATAACTGTACAACACAAACATCCATCAATCAATTAACTAAACCACTTTTACTGTTCAGGCTTTTTCAAATCTGTACACTGTAAACCCAAACAAGTTGAAAGTACTCAAAATGTTTGTCGTAACTGATTACCTCAAAGTTTTTGAGTAGTAGAAATTACAATTTTGAGTAGAACTGAAATTAAAAAATATAACTTCAGTTCACTCAATTGTTTTCTTATTTTCTTTTTACATTTTTAAGTTTTCCCAACTCAAATGTATTACTTTAAAAAAATATATTTTTAAGTTATGCATACTCGCTTTAATTGATTTGATGATACTCATTCAAATTAAATCCAACCAACTCTTCTACTCAATAGATTTATTTGTGCTCAACCCAAAGCCTGGAGGAAATCTAATCAAAACATTTAATTGTGCTAAACTTATACACCGAAGGAAAAAGATAAACAAAATAACTTCTCATCAGCTCAAAAGGTACAAGAAAACCCTCATTTCACTAACAATTGTTAAAAAATACTAATACAACTCACTTTGTTCAGTTCACATTTTGTATTCAAGTTTAAAACAGTCTATACAACTTGAAACAACTGGAATGGTTTTGTAGATCCAGTCATGTGCACTGTATTTTAATGGAAACATTGACAGTGTTTATTTTACACAATAACCAATCAATTTAAACAACATAGAGAAAATAACTTTTGTGGAATCAAAAGCAAATAAAGATCCAATAATTTAACAATGAATCACACATTTCATGTGCTGAGGTAGATAAGGAACCTTATAAAATGATTACCTTCAGATAAAAACCAACATTATGAAAATGTGCATCATCCAACCTGGGGAGACCCGTCACATCAAGGTCTGCTTCAGTCACATCAGAAATGCTGTCAGGGTTGAACTGGATGGTACCAGTGGAGCTGTCAGTGACCACATAGAGGAGAGCTACAGGGGTGTCTTCAAAGTTTGGCTCATGGTCCCACTGCAAAAATAAAAGGAAAAAAAGATGGAGATAATCCCAGATTACAAGTCCTGCACAGTAGGCTCTTGCTCCTCACACAATTAAAAGCATCAGTAAATATGTTTCTGTCTTGACACAACACTCACATGTAAATATGCATGTTGGCAGTTACTGGCGGTCTCACTTTGTTCTCTGTGTATACTGTCTCTATAATACCTGCTGAATGTGAGCCACTGTAAGGATGGAAGGACAACATTCAAACTCCTAATTCTGTTTTAAAATGCAACCTAAAGTTCATTATTATTACGAGGCCTCTAGAACTCAGACTTAGCCAAATCACATCAAAGATAATCACGCTTCCTCTTCCTGCCACAAAAAAAGAAAATCAACTAATTCTTGTTTTTTCACCTCTGACTGCTGAAGCACCATTTTAGCTTCAGCCTAACTACAGGAAGATTCTCTTATGTTCAACAAGGATTGAAAATGTCTTACAGTTGGACCTGGCCTAATACAGTATGCCTCATGGATGGAAGAACAGTAACAGTCCTTATACTCTTTCACTGTGATTAACACATGCAAGCCTTATATTTAGATAGAATATAGAAACATCTAAACCCATCTCTTCTTCTATTAAAGTCTGTTAAATGCATGAAGTCACATTTTACTTTACAAAAAAATGGACACGAGAAGTTTGAGAAACTTTTTTACTCACCACAGCAGATGACTTAGAACAAGGAACCGAGACCTGAAATAATGCCACTCAGTTGAATGGTAGTGGCTTCAGTCAGTGGCACACCGTCATGTTGATGTTACCCTAACTTTCTTCTTCTTCTTCTTCTTCTTCTTCTTCTTCTTTAATTATGACTCATATTCCTCTATCCTCCTCAACAAACCTGTTCTCAAGAGATATTTAAACAAGCATCTTCGTCCTCTCCCTCTCTCCCCACACTCCAAAATACTTTTTAAATCTCTTCTTACGAGTCCCTCTCTCTCCATTTCTGACATCATGTTCTGTCTATGTGCTAAATACTTTCTACATTTAATAACTATGTTCAACTGTTTCTGCTAGATTGCATATCTCACAAAGACCGGATGAATGTTTTCCAGTGATATGTAGAGAGCTATTTAAATGACTGTGACTGATTCTTAACCTGGACATTACGACCTCCTCTCTTCTGTTGCTCCCTCTGTATTTTACTTTATCTATTTCCCTCTGAATTGAATATAAATGTCTTCCCTTTGTCTGATTGTTCCGATATTGTTGCCATTCCTGTTTAATTTTACTCCATGTGACTCGTTTCCCCTCTGACTTAGATCATTTGATGTTAATATCAATCCTCTCTTTCTTTACAGCTTCCTTTGCCAACCTGTCCACCTTTTCATTTCCTGCTATACCTGAATGTTCTGGAACCCACATGAACATCACATCTGTCCCCTGTTTAACCACCTGGGAATGTGTAAATATGATTTCATATAATACATCTTGACGACTGTGAGATGATCCTGATTGAATACTGTATAAAGCGCTGACTGAATCACTGCATATCAGCACTTTCCTTCCTTTCATTTGCTCAACACATTCTAATGCAACTAAAATGGCGTACAACTCTACTGTGTACACGTTCAGGAAATCTGACGTTCTCTTCATTACTTCAACCTTGAGTTTTGGGATAAACGCAGCTGATCCTGTTGCATTTGTCATCGGGTCTTTAGATCCATCTGTGAATACTTGTACATGATCTCCATATCTCTGTTCTATGTGTTCATAGAATTCACTAACTAAATCAACATTTATTTTTCTTTCCTTTATCTTTAGTAACTCCAAGTCTACTTCAGCTGTCTCAAGCAGCCACATTGGAACTGGTGGCCATAAAACAGCTGGACTGACATCCTCGTCATACACTCCCATATCTCTCGCCACTCTATCCCCGATCCATCCAAAACTGGACTTTATTGTTCTCTCTTTTTCCCAGCAATCCTTTAACACTGCTTTTGTTGGCTGACTATCTCCATGTCCTCTCAAGTTCAGCCAATAATTAGCTAATAGCTGTTTCCTCCTTAAACATAGTGGCATCTCTCCTACTTCTACCTGAAGTGCACATATTGGAGATGATTTCACTGCCCCAATACATATCCTAAGAGCCTGTGCCTGAATCATTTCTAACTTTGCAAGTGTTGTCTTTGCTGCAGATCCATATACCACACTCCCATACTCAATCCTAGTTCTAATTAACGCCACATATATATATATTTTAAGGCAGCAACATCAGCTCCTCAATCCATTCCTACGAGACATCTCATTACATTTATTACTTTTTTGCATGGATGTGTTCCTTCCATGTCAACCGGACATCAAAAAATACCCCTAAAAAACGAAATGAGTCAACTCGTTCTATATTATTTCCACACAATGTCAAACCAATATTCTCCCCAATTTTCTTTCAAGAAAAGAACATGATCTTTGTTTTTTCCACAGAAAATTTAAATCCCCACTTTAATCCCAACTTCTCAACTAAACTGATCCCTTTCTGAATTTTATTTACAATAAATTGTATATTCTTTCCTTTTTTCCACAATGCTCCATCATCTACAAACAATGACCTTCCTATATCTGTTGAGATATTATCAAATATATCATTTATCATAATTGAAAATAAAATCGGACTTATCACACTTCCCTGTGGTGTTCCATTCTCTACAACATACTTTTTAGATATTTCATCACCTATTTTTACTTGAATCGATCTCTTGTTCAGAAAATCCATTATCCAATTAAAAATCCTTCCCTTGACTCCCATGAGATGTAACTTAATCAAAAGTCCCTCTATCCAAAGCATATCATATGCTTTCTCAACATCAAAAAATACTGCAACTACTGTTTCTTTTGTAACATGAGCTTTTCTTACAACGTTTTCTAAGCTTACCAACCGGATCCATAGTTCCTCGCCCTTTTCTAAACCCACTCTGATATTCTGCCATCATCCCTCTTTTCTCTAGATAGTACACCATTCTTTCATTTACCATGCGCTCCATCAGTTTACAAACATGTGATGTTAAGGCGATTGGCCTGTAGTTTGCTGCATTGCTTGGATCTTTTCCTGGTTTCCTTATAGGAACAATCACTGCCTCCTTCCAGCTAATTGGCACCCTCCATTCCTCCCATACCTTATTATACAACATTAACAATTTGCTAAGTGCCTCTGTACTTAAATGCTTTAACATGATATAACATATCTCATCTTTCCCTGGAGCACTCATTCCAGACTTAGCCAATGATTTTGTTAGCTCTCCCATTGTAAAAGGAACACTAATCTCATCCTCAACATGATTTCTCTTACTCAGTGCTTCAATATTTTCAAATTTTGTTTTGTCCCTGTACCTTTTTGCTTCCTCACTCAGATTATTAGAACTGTTTATTGTAGCAAACGTTTTAACCATTAATTCTGCTTTTTCTTTATTAGTTATTGCCCCATCCTTTCTGTCATTTAACACAGGATAATTCCAATCTCTTCTGTCCCCTCTCATCCTTCTAACCATCCCCCAAATTTCTCCTACTGGGGTCTTATTCTTCTAGTATGGCCAATGTGAGTTTTTCAAAAGTGTGAGTGAACGTAGCGACGTCGATGACGTCATACGCTGCGTCCCTCTGTTAACTCAAATGATATGATTTAGACATGGATATTAACTCAAACACATTGATCCATATTAAATTAAAACACATCACTCGTTCAGAGAACTCAATAGTTTACTGTTTAACTAATTAGCTGCTTTTAAGTTCTGTACCCTGAATGGCTTTGAGTTAGTAATACTGTTCGAGTTTACAGTGTAGTTTTAAACTATAAAAGGAGGGTCATTTGTTCAGCCATTTAGTTTTATGAATTTAATATTTTGCCCACATAAAAAACAGATTATTTAATATTTATTTGCTGATGAATTGGACTTGAAAATTAATTTTAAAAAGTCAATTCTTGTTGGATTTATTATATTTATATGTTTCCTCAAAGGTATTTTTCTAAATCAAACAAAAAACGCAGTGTCATGAAAACTGCAAAAGAAGGTGTTCAATAGTTTTTAGTTTTAAAAGGTTCATCTTTTGAAAACAGGAAGGAAATGTTTACAAACACACATTTAGTATTAGTTTTCACGGGATTGTATTTATGTAATATTTTAAATAGAAATTATTTCAACTTAAATATATTTATACGGGGAAGTAAGGAGCCCCTGAAGTCCTAAAAAGTAAAAGAAAAAAAAAAAAGTATATATTGTGCAAACAAATGTTTTGTTTTTGTTTTTTACTTTTTTGGACTTCAGGGGCTCCGTAGTAAAGAGAAATCAATTCCGCATTTTTTATTTGATTTAATAAGGTCCATCTATTTTTACAAAACCTTTCATATTTCTCTGACGTCACTTCCTGCCACTTTATCCTGGCGGGACGTTACTGCTGCTGATTGATGCTCACCTGAAAGTAGACCGAATAATTAATACGTTTCTATCGTCGGACAACTTCCGGGTTCACCTGAGGGAGATTTTCCTCACTGGAGAGGATGAAAACAACTCTTCATGAGGTGAGTAACAAACAGTTAGATTTAAAAGAGGACTCGAGCTAACGGTCAAACCTCAGACTGTAAATATTAAGTTTAAATCTCGTGGACGAGGACGTCATGTTTCGGTTTGTCACGTTTTCATCTGGAAAGAAACCTGAGATTTTATAATAATTCATTAAAACATGACAGATGTATTTAGCTGTGAGATGAGTCTCAACACTTGTAGTTTTACAAGTAAATTGAGTGAATTCATTTAAATATAGGCTTACCTGCGTTCTCCCACTTTCTCGTGAGACTTCTTCCATGAGTCTGTGGTTACGCACCTAACTTAATTAGACACAGGTGGAACATCTGCTTTTATATGTTAAAGTCATGAAAGGTTTAGAGGTACTCCAAAACCGACTATTACAGGTAAAGATATCCAGATATGATGCAGAAGAAATGTTTAAAGGGCCTGTCAAAGAGTGTTTTTGAACTTTTCATCACTTTTTCTCTCATTGTTCACCACAAACCAAAAATAACAGTTAGAAGCAAAAGGTAGCCCGCTGCTCTTACAATTATTGTACATTTATTTTAGAGGTGAGCGACTTAATATGTGAAATATTTAGGGACACGTACCAAAGCTATGGTACCAAACTACAGCACGTTGTGCCATTATCTGGACCCCTACTAAAGTGAACACTTCTAATTCCAGGGTCCGGTCCATACATGTTAACATAACATAAAAGTCTACAAAGATGTAACACATCACCTCTAACACTGCTCAGGAATGAGGAGACGTAAAGGCATGTAGGTGTTTCAGTCTGAAGTCTGTCAACATGAAAAAGATCAGATCTGCTCCTCTTCTGAGCTTTATGTTGACTTCATAACAATCTCTACTCCTTTAAGTCGAGCAGCAGAAGAGTGAAAGTGTGTAAAAACAAAAGGCTCATTTATTAGCTGAACTAAATCTGCAGGAGTTTTCCAAGTCACTGATTACAACAGAGGCCGATTAGGACGGGACCCTTAAAACATTTAGGGACTAATTAAGAGTATACTCACTTCTTCAGGCACCACTTTGCATCAGCAGACCATTCAAAATATTGACAACAGAATATGAAGAAGTGTGTGTGTGTGTGTGTGTGTGTGTGTGTGTGTGTGTGTGTGTGTGTGTGTGTGTGGCCTGCAGAGCTCAACTGCTGCATACCTGCAGGCTGCACGCAGGTACTCTTAAATCTTCCCTTTAACATCGACCTTCTGTCAAAACAACTCCAAATATGTTCTCCGCCTGAGTCATGCTGACTCCATTAAGAGGCTGTGAGAGTGTCTGTGTGTTAAACAGAGTTTTCACTTTTCATCAAGTTCATTTTTTGTTGTTGTGCACTTGTCTTTTCTTTCGTGAGCAGTATGGGGAAAAAAATGTCAAATTGCTTTCCCTCTTTATTGTCACCAAACGTGTTGCATTACGGCTCACCACAGAACGCTCTTCTTAAACGTCCACATGCACGACAGAGACAGTCTGCAGCCTGAAAAATTCAATTCTGTGTCACACCACAAAAAAACACATTCCAAGTGTGTTTACCCCGTCCTCCTCTTTGCAGATACACGACACAAAGAGATCCTACAATTCTACAATTCACTCAGCAGACGCTTTTATCCAAAGCGACGTACATCAGAGAGTAAGAACAACACAAGCAAGGATCTAGAAAAAAAGGGAACAATGTCAGTAAGAGCAAACGATCAGCTTTGAGTCTGATTGGACACACAGGTGTTGACAGGAAGTGACCAGAGGCAAAGCACAACATGGAGGGCAGTTCTTGAGTAAATAATTTTAAACATAAAAATGACATTTTTGGGTCTTGTTATACCGTTACAAAAAGGCATACTTGTCACAATGACTTTGAATCCCAACTGAATCCCAACGGAAACCTTGTTAAAAGTCGTAACAAGGTTTCCGTAGGTGAACCTGCGGAAGGATCATTACCGGTTTTGAGATCCCCGCACCCGAGGCCGCGTGGCCCCTCGGTGCTGGCGGCGGACATGTCAGAAAAACACGTTTGTCTACCGGTGTCTACAGGGTTTCAGTATAGAAACCATCTTATAAGTCATCGTTATCAAACAAAAACCATCGTCATTACCATCATCATCATCAATAATATGGAGACCATCATCATTAAGTTAGTAGGTATTCATGAAAGAGCTGGGTCTTTAGCTTTTTCTTAAAGGTGCAGATCCAATGGAGTTTGGAAGTTCATTCCACCACCGGGGGGCGACAGAGGAGAAGAGTCTAGTCAGCGTCTTAGGAGCCTGTTGTGAAGGTTGGATCAGACGCCTTTCATTGGACCATCAGCACAAGACGGGCTCTAATCACTAATGCCTGCTGGGTGTCAGAAGCTACAGCACAAAAACAGCCTTTTTGTACACATCAATTATTCTAAATACAGCAGGGTGAGATGTGTTGTGATAAAAAAACTGCCTATGCATGTACAGGACGACATCAGCAAAGAAATATGAAGATCAAATTTGTTCACAGGGGGCGCCAAAATCAACACAAATCAAAAGTTCCTCACAGGAGCTCACTGACCCAGTGGAAGAAATAACTATAAAATTATGATCAATCATCTTCCTGGTGTTTTTATTTTTTCTTTTCTTTTGTTGCTTCAATAAAGGCATCATTATTCATTTCATACTGTTTCATAACCACATAAAAAAAATCCTAGGAGAAAATTAAAGCACTGCAGATGTAAGATTGTCACGAGCATCACTTCCTGTGTCACACTCGACTTTCTGCACAAAAACAAAAACACCTGGGGCGCCGGCGGTGGAGCAGAGGCAGAAGTGCACACCCCATGTGTGGAAGCTATAGTCTTTTTTAGTTTTTCAGAATCCAATACAAAAATCCCATAAACGAATATTCAATAGACCCCATGGTGATGCTACTTCCATGTTGGCCTACAAAAATACGTAATTTGGTTTGTTCTCTATTATATTTGGATCAGCTCTCATGTATTACGTTTTGTTATTGTTTGAACTTGACAGAATCAATGTGAGGCTACTGTTTTAAATAAAGTTTTTGAAAATAAAGAATGTGAGATTTGAGTGGCAGGTGACTGTCCTTTGATCCAGAATGTGATGTCATAGATCAAAGCCCAACATTCTGAGGCAGAGGCACATATAGAACCCCACAAACACTCTCAAACAGCTTACAGGACAAAGCTAACAGGAGGAGACAAACTTCAGCACATTTACTGTCAGGAGACACAAAGCAAACACAAACATCAGATAAGATGACTTCCACAAGCAGCATGGACAAGATGGAACAAAGCTTTTCAGTGGTCTACAAAGACTCTCTGCGCCCCATTATCCAATCGTGCCTTGAACAGATGACGAAGGTACAATGGACCAATGTGAAGGCCGGATCTTTTGATAATCGGACCAAAAAGCTTCTCATGGCTATGTGTTTAGATATAATCGATACTATATCTAAATACATCCATGAGATTTATAAAACCAAGTCACCAAAGGAGAGTGACAGACCAACAAAATCACCCTCTGGATCCAAAGGGTCCCAGAACAGCCTGGCTCTTTCTGAAGAGCAGGTGCATGAGTGTCTGGGTGACTTGGGTGTCACCATTGGACAGATTTTGGCTGAGACAATGGGAGTACAGGGTGACGTCTGTTGCCCCAATGCAGAGCAGGTGACAGGGCTCATGGTCACAGAGGCCACAGAGAGAGTTAACTCTGAGCTCTCCAAAGGGTTCAAAGGGAGTGACAGCATTGGGGAGAAATTTGAGGGATGCAAGACCTTCACTGCCAGAGTGAGAAATATTGCAAAACATGTAGGAAAAATGCTGAAAAAATGTTCTGCTAAAAACACAGCAGAGCAAGTTGAATCTCCGTCAAATTTAGAGATGCGTAATGAGCAGGAGGAGGTTGAACCCACTCCGATTGATGAGGACAAGGAGGTTAAACCCACTCCGACTGATGAGGACGAGGACATGGAACAGACTCCAACTGATCAGGAGGAGGAGGATGAACCAACACTGGTTGATGAGGATGAGGAGGTTGAACAGACTCCACCTGATCAGGAGGAGGAGGTCATTAAAACATCTCCGGTCCCTGTTACTCCTCTACAAGGAGAGAGACGAGAGTATCGTCTTTCTGTAAAAAACAAATCCATTTCATCTGTCAATGCAGTAAAGTCGATCCTTGAGGAGGTGTCCAGCAATATTTCACATTGTGTGAATGGTAACATGTCTGAAGAAGAATTATGCTTGCACCTTTCCAGATCTTCCAGAGAATCTGAAGACCTCGCACTTGAGATTGTGGAAATGGTAAATAGTGAAGCTGAGCAGGACCTGGATGTTAAATCAGAGATGGAGTCACCCAAAACATCAATATGGAAGAGGCTCGTAAGCAAAATTAAGACTCTCTATATCCGCACATATGTTCGGGAAGCAATCCTGAACATGAGGGCGACTTTAAAGAGAAAACTTAAAATCTGCCGACGAAATACAGACAAAGCTTCAACGCAGCTGCTCATTGTAAAGGCGGAAGTCCTGGTGGAAGAGATGATCTATGAGGCTGAAGATGTAGATAGAAACTCGGGTACAGATGAGGTATGCCTGTACGAGAGGATTGCCAGCGACATTTCCAGCGGCCATCACAGCAGCTTTGCTGAGGATCTGAGCGATGTTTTGTGCGAGCACCTGAAATCAGCAGGAGAAGAAGTCTTTGTAGGCACAGATGAGGAAATGAAGGCAGAGATTCAGCCTGAGGTGGACTCTTTCATTAAGAGGATGTGGACCTGGCTGAAACAGCAGTCACAACAGCACCTGAGAAGGCAGGATAATGTAAGCCACGCTTTGAGGGAGATTGAGAAAGTTGTGGACTCCCTGCCAGAGGATACAAATCATCTGGAATCAGAAATTAAGAGTTTTACACCAGAATTTGAAGCAGAGGAAGCTGTGTGTGAAGATGAAGCTGAGTATGAAGAAGACGTAGTCCCCACAGCTGGGTGTGAAGATGAAGCTGAGTATGAAGAAGACGTAGTCCCCACAATTCGGGAGTGGGATCAAGTAGCCTGTGACATCCTGGTGTCACAGCTGGTACACACAGTAATGAAAGACGTGCCCATTAGTGCGTCCCATGAAGCCTACAAAGCCACTATAGAAACTTTGAAAAGCATGCTCTTGGTAGAGGTAAGAGCCTCTGGAATTGAAATTAATTTACAACACAAGAAGAGCAGCAAGATATGTGAGAAGGTGCTCAAAGACCTTTGCCAGAAGCTTGGTGAAGGGTGGCTTTGGAGGAGCCTGCTGTTACAGACTCCCTCAGACATCGAGTTTGTGATTGAGACTCTGAAAAAGCGCCTTCTACCCAAAGAGAGCAGGGGCATCAAAGGATTCTTCAAGTCCAAGTGGAATTCTTTCACTAGCCTCTTTAAACGTGGCTAAAGACATGTTACCATCGCTGGTCCTCAGGTGTGTGTGTGTGGGGGGGGGGGACAGATCTTTCTCACAGCCTTCATTTTGTGTAGCAGCGTGCCTTTCAGCTCCTGCTATGACGGCTGTGAGAAAGGTCTCCTGGGGCCTGACGTCAGACCTCATGTTCAGGTTATTCTCTGTGTTATCAGCCTCTCATTGGCTCCTAGCTCAGAGGGTCTAACCTGGACATGAGGAAGGACTTCAGGTCCCACCAGGGCCACACAGGACGACATGTGAGCACGCATGGAGTCCTGGCTGGTGTGGGTTTACTCCGAGCGCTTCGGTTTCCTCCCACATTTACAAATTTGGAAATGAAATTTGAAAATAAAATTAAAATTACAATCAATTTGAAAAACGAATCATCTCTCTTTTATTAGGTACATTTTTCTTTAGATTATTTCAAATATTTATTTGTGCCTCACATTTTATTTCATTTCTGACTCTGTCCATGGTTCTCATTTTTACTCTATCACTTGCATTATTTTTCTGTTTTTCACATCACATTATAAACTTAAAGAGCATATTGCAGGTTAAATCTTTTTGTAAATTAACACTTAACATTGTCTGATTTGATGTGTTATACAACACAAAAGGGTAAAAAATTAGAGGAGAAAATGGCCGTTTTCAGTATAGCTGTTTAGAACGCTCTTGTGCAGTAGGTGGTACAGAGTGAGAGTGGGAGTTTCGGGTCATGTTTATTGTGTTTCTTCCATTGTATTACATTTAATTTGACCAGTCATTAAGATGGTTAAATATTGTTTAAATAATGTTTCCCTAATAGGAAGAAACATGGAGTTAGCTTTTGTGCCTGCATTTGCTTTGTGCAGTTGAAGAGACAGGACTTTATTTCTGCATCTGTGATCTGTCACAAAAAGAAGAGGGACTCTGCAGATCGAGCTTGGCGATTTCCTTCCACATAAATTCTGCGAGTATCTCACCGTGGAGACTTTAGCACGAGGTGTTAAATCATTAAAAAAAATTGGGAATCAAAGAACTCACATGGTAACTCTCCCCGTGAGCTGTCAACAAGATAAGAAACTCGACGCCTGGTGAACTCTACGTTCCTCTAAAGAGGTCCATTTGGTTCCCCCCCGCTACCGTCTCCCATTGCCACCGCTGGGAATTCACCTCCACATAATTCAGCAGCTCTTACCTTGACACTGGAGGTGTGTGTGTGTGTTTGTGTGTGTGTGTGTGTGTGGGGGGGGGGGGGATAAGGTTTTAATCAGCTGCAAGCCACCTGTCTGAACTGTGAGATCACACAAGCAGGCTATAAGGACTGCTTCTGGAAAAATGACGTTAAAAGGGTTTTCGACATTTACTGATGTCAAGGGGCTGAAAAACTGTTTATTTTTGGGGCTTTTTGGGCCCCAAAAAAAGAGTCAGAAATCAGGGAGAGAGAGAGAGAGGGTAATGACATGCAGGAAAGGAGCCACAGGTTGGATTTGAACCTGGGCCGCCCGCTTGGAGGACTACAGCTTCCATGCATGGGGCGTGCGCACTAACCACTGCACCACCAGCACCACCAGTGTCACCAGCACCCCAAGGGGGGCTGAAAAACTTGTAGCCTTAAATAATGGTGCTCTTTAAGTTTGCTTGGGCTGAAAATTTGTCCATTTAAGTTAATTTTCAGTTTTCCATTTTTTTTAGTTTTGCTATCCTGAATGAAGCTGTCAAAGTTATGACATGTAGTATTAGACTGCTAAATCTTTTATACTTACACTCACCAACGTCTTTCAATCAACCTATACGGCGTTGAAAAATTAAGTCAATGAAGAAGTGCAAAAAACTGCAGTTCCTTGTGTGTCCACTAGAGGCTGGCTCCAAAAACCAAGGCAATCCCATAAACACCCATGTTAAGATGCAGGTTTTGGATAGTGTTGGTTCTCAGTTGATTATTTTATAACTCACACCATTTAGATTATAATAAGGTTAAGAGGATATGCTTAATTAGGAGCGTGGCTTATCTGAATGACAGGCAGGTACTTTGGCTGTAAAGGGCCTCAGCTCCACCCCTTCTTTTTCCTTGTTGGGAATCTAATCACACTGCAGAACCAGCACAAGATATTTATTGCACATACAGTCTCTAAACTGAAGCATGTGAACACCCCTTTGTCCTAATCCATTAACTCTTAAAACCTTTCTATAAGAGCCATGATGATGTTTTATAAACACTGTACATTTCTGCTCACTCAGCAACACGTCTCATCTAAATTCCCCCAAAAGCTGACTCTCTGAGGAAATGTCCAAAATCAACAAGAACGTGTACAAACAGCGGCTATTGTTTCATCATTTACGGATATTTGAAAGGTATTTAAAGACAACAAATGTAAAAGTTTTGAGCCCTCTCATGCACCTCCAGGCTTCAGTGAAATCAGATGTATGTGAGGGCAGAGGAACCCTGAGGGCGGAGTCATATTCTGGACTAAAAAGCGAAATGGAAAAGAGGGCTTTGTTTTTATTTTTGCAGCTAATCAGAGCAGAGGAGGGGGAGAAGCCGTATCTTTGAATTCCAAGTGCAACAGGAAGACGTGATTAGGTTTCAAAGGAAGTGAGGGGAAGTGTGTGGTCACTAAGACCGATGTGGAGCAGCCAGCTTTGACCATAAAGTGAACCTACTCAATAAACCACATCTCATGCAGTGTAATGAGTGTCATGAGTTTTATATCTCTGGATGTGGTTGACTGACGTTTAAAAGCAGTGTTGTCATTAGTTTTGTTCAAATAAAAACAAATACTGCTTTCTTTGTTAGATAGAGCTTGCCTTTGACATGAGGACAGAATATATAGATATTTAAGTGACATGTGGTGGGCTGTTATTTTAAGCAATTACAGTAAAAAAAACGTTTTCATGTATTGGTTCTGTCCGCCCATTCAGAAGGTCTGAACTGAACGGACTATTATTTCTTTTGGACTCTTTTTATTTGATTTTTGACCCAGAAAGACTCATTTTTGTTTTTTAAACTGAACATTAAGGGCCTGAAAAAGGATCATTTTTGTTGATTGTTTTGTTTTACCACTGGAAGAGAGAGAGAAAATATTTTGTTTGTTTGTTATCAGAGTTGCTGGGGAATATATTTTTGTGTTGTTGGGTTTTTTGTTTTATGTTACCTAATACAAGAATGATTTAGTGAAGTGAACTTGTGTGGCAGTTTTCTGTTTCATTCTTATTTATAAGGTGGTTTAGTTTAATACTTTTACATCCTTTGTGTTGGTTTTTTGACAATAAATTTGGTGACTAAAAATTACAAACCAAAACTACGGTGGCCGGTAGAGGTCAAACGCTCAGCAACTGATGAAACGACATACATATAGATAAACACTGAGCATATATAGAAAAGCTGCACATTCAAAAGCAAATGCAAACTACCACAACAAATGCAAAGACACAAACGCACTGCCAAAGAAACAAACGCGCCGCAAAGACACAAACGCACCGCAAATAGGCAAAACAACTGCATAAGCATCAAACGTGCTGCAAGTACAGAAACGAAACTTAAGTCAAAACACACACATCCAGAAAACAACAGCAAACACAGAAACGCTGCATGTTCAGCCTTAAACGGAAGTGCTCCAGGCCTGTAGGGGCGCTGTGGAACTGTTCATTTCAGTTTATTTACGGGAGAGAGTAAGAGAGACAGCTAGGAACAGAAAGTTATGTTTAGATAGGGAAGTTGTATCGTTGAAAGACACAGGATAACTTCAATGTTACTGAAACACGGAGATAAAGCGAGTCCGACCGGGATTTTGACATCGGGGACGAGAGCCGAGTGTGGGTCTGTGGCTGCAGCCCCGGGATACCTGGAGCTCGTGTCTTTGCAGCGGGTTTCAGCCTTTGCATTTGTTGTGGTAGTTTGCATTTGCTTTTGAATGTGCAGCGTTTCTATATATGCTGCGTGTTTATCTATATGTATGTCGTTTCATCAGTTGCTGAGCGTTTGACCCCTACCGGCCACCGTACAAAACAACTTTTGCCAGGGACAGCCTGGCTGGCACTCCAGAAAACAAGCAAATTAAATTAAAAGTCTTGCCACTAAAACCGTCACGACATGCTGCAGGAAATGGTGTTTGCATAAAGCTGATAGAATTAATCTGACAGCAACCGAAAAATATATAAAGTTTCAATGAATGAACATCATGAGGACTATACTCTCAAATCATTCTCAGAAATATTCTTTACATATGACAAAATATATTTTCATATTTGCAGGAAAGAAAAAAATCAGCATTTCCAGCATATGTAGATATTTTAGTGAAAAAGTCACCAAGTCATTTTTTGATAATTTCATAGATAAATCTGATTCTTCATGGAGCAGCAGGCTTTTGGTGGTAGAAGGAAAAACAGTTGTACAGAGAGCAAAACCCGGCGCAAAGCAACCCACCGTATGACATCACAGCTCCCGTCAGAGGTTATCTGATGATGATTTGTCTCTGTAGACAGATAGCTATATGCAAACTTGTACGGCTAACAATCAGATATGGATCAAACATTTCTACTTGATCGGACAATCTGCATGACGCTGTGTCCGTCTGAGGTTCATACTGCACAATTTTTCACTTATTTTATTAAATTCTTGGTGTGCATAAAGCCTGGCTCTCACTGTGCGATTTTACCCCCAATTGTATAAAAGTCGGGGTGTCATGTCAGCTCACACTGTACGACTGAATCGTTTACGACGCCCGAGCAGACCTTGAGATTGACGTGCTCACACTGTACGACCCGATTGTTGGACACGGCCGGAGAGCTCACACTGGACGAGTGAAATCAGGACGGAGCGTTGACAATTTTTTAATCAAGTTTAATTTGAAAAAAACAAAGGACGACGGTTGGTGAAAGAGAAGGAAGTGGAAGTTGTTGTAGGATATAGAAAAGTAGATACAATCGTAGATATATGGAGACAAGTTTCAGAAAAGTGCTGCACTGATGATCTGTACAGAAAAGTTACAAAAAAAAAAACACTGGGTTGCGTCCTGCCGCTGGTCGCCATGACTACAGTCCTCTCTTGTCTCTCATGATTGTATAGTAGTCACACACAACTTCTGCCGGACCCTTTTCATGACGGAAACGTCAAGATTTTGAATTCTAAATATTAAACATGTTTGAAATAAATCGGCGGGCAGATCGGGGACGTTAAGATTGGATCTTTGGACCGCTCGCACTACAAGATAATCTGAGCAGATAATCGGGTCCGAGCAGCCTCGAGTCGGGAGTGACCCTGAGATTGTCGGGAAGGAAAAATCGGAGCTCAAATCAGCCCGATGATCCTGCAGTGTGAGCCAGGCTTTAGACTCTTAATGATTTTACAAATGACTTTTTCTGCACTTTGAACTGCAACTGACTTTGTCTGAAAGGTGCTTCATAAAGAAAGTTTGATTGATTGATAAATAAATCTGACTGGTAACATAATATCTGAAATGTGGGTCGTGATGTCTCATTAAGGAGTTGGCGATGGGTCCTGAGGCTAGACCAGTTGAGAACCACAGTTCTGAAGGTTTCTTAATGTACAAATGAAATCTTTGAGTGTGTATGTGTCTAAAGTTCTAACCCACTGTTAGCCGGGATTGACTCCAAAACCTCAATATCACCGCATAGATAATAAAATGGATGGATGGTTTCTATGTAATAAATAAAAGTAGAATAAAGGGCAAGTCAGCTCAGGTCAGGTTCATAAGAACATCCCTCACTTTGAGATGTAATAATAACTTAATGCTGTCCTTATCTGATGGGCATGAAGAGTCAAACTTGATCTTTATGAACACAAACATTACGGGAAACAGGATTTACCTGCACCGAGAGGAAATGAAAGTGGTCGGGTTTTGGTGCTCGAGAAGATGTTGACAGCTCTGACAGCGACACACACTTGTGAATAAACAATGACAAGACTTTTTATTGCTGTCTGAGCGCCGAGTCGCCCGTGATGAAGCTTGATTATAGAGTCCAGGACAGAGCGGAAGATATACTAAACTCTGTGCGACTTTGGCCACATTTCTACAGGACAAACTTATCTGATCTGTCTGCGTTTTTACCTGTGTGCGTTTTTTTAAAAGCAGTAGAAATGAGAGGGGAAAAGAATCAGGTTTTTCTTGTCAAATGTGGAAACACTTGTCTCATTTTCCTTTCCAAAGATGTGATTCCAGAAGCTGTTTTCTGGGGTAATTTCAGACTACCCTTCCTGCTCTGTCGCCTGGGTTTAAAATGCTGATTGACAAAAAACGTCTTTCACAGTCTGTATTGTCGAGAAAAAAACAAAAACAGGAAGAGGACCTCGTTTTTCCATCCAGTGCGGGTTTCTGTGTAACCCGACATGTCTTAAGCCTAATTGCTCAGATTGAAGCACAGTAAATCTTTTGATTCTCCTCATGTGAAAGTGGTGTTTCCCCCGACATGGGCGCTCAGCGTAAACATTTATCCCGCATCTCAGCGTTGTTTACAAACCAGCAGTGACTGATGGGAAACGAGGAACCGTTCGATCCAACGCCCCCCCTCTCATTATGCAGGTTTTTTGGGGGGGGACTTTTTTCCCAAAGCAGAACGTTTTGGGACTTGCCAAAATAACTTCATAATTGTCGTCATGTCACATTGAAGCCTATCGGAGTACAACCAGAACCAATAGCTGACGTCAGCCGCTGACCAAAGTCGATACTTAGGGAATTATGTAATGACGCAGACAGAAACAAATTATCCTCAGCCATAAGTCTGGAACATTCTGCTTTTTATTTGGCTGGTTAGGACTTCAAGGCAACAAGTGTTTGTTTACAGAGAGGGACAAAATGACACCAAAAGGCTTTCACAAAGTGTCCTTGTGGAGACTTGCTGAGTTGGCAAAAGTAGAGAAATGTTTCTTTTTATTATAGATGTACACACACATTCCTCTTCTGTTCCGCGTGTCGCTAAGCTAGTAGCATCTTAAGTTGTTGTGACATGCATTGTCCTACAGTCTGTCTGGCATAAGGGGCCGCTCAGGTGACGATTTGATTGGCAGGTCGCTACATTATCGACGTTTTCTGCAATTATTGAGCATACATCGTGCAGAGGACAAAATTGTGGTTACAAATACATCTTTCATCGTATATCTGGCAACACTGCTTATAGTTTAATTTGGCTAGGGATGCTCAGATGTAACTTTTTTAAGTTCCGATTGCAATCCAATACCGGTGTTAAAAGTGTAATATGTCGATTTTTTTAACACTAAAATGAAACTAAATTAATTTAAAGGTGACTAAATCCTAAAAATATATTTTTTGTTGAGTACTTACATTTCCTCTCATATTTCCAACAGTTATAACATTTCTGCACAATGGATGACAGACAGACATGGCCCCACAGTATGCTGTGTTCAATATATTTGAGTAAACAATATATTTTTTATTGATAAATAAATACAAATTTCAAGCGACCCAATTTGAATTCCATGCGACCCTACAAAAACTGCAGAATGCAAAACACAACCAAACAGAAGAAAAGTTAAGATTTGATTTCATGTTGCAAAGTTGTCTAGATAAACGCTGCTGCATGAAACATATGGAAGCGACTAGTGATCAGAATTCAAATGATAAAGCTAATTTTAAAATGAAAATGCATTAACAGAAAGATTCACCCCGCCACCTATCGTAGTGCACGTTCTGCCCGCTCGCCTCATAGACTGTAAATATTACGTTCGCCTGCCTGGGACCTGAAGTCTGTCGTCACTTTCCTGCGCCGTCCACTTTGCCATTTCATTTTCGAGTTGGTTTGAATTATGATCACTTTTTAGCACGGCAAGATTGAAAAAGAAAAGCCAAAGACCTTTTTGTTTTCATTTGAATTACCGTATTGGTCCGAATATAAGACGACCCTGATGATTAGACGACCCCCGTTTTTCAAAACTCACATTTAGAAAAAAAGATTTGCAGAGCAGATCTTGTATTTATAAAGAACTTTCTTTAAAGAACTTCATTTTATTTGAAAATAACAATATTTAAAACATATAGAATTAAACACCTGTTGTATTGATAATCATAATAATAATTAACATACCGTATTTATCGGTATAGGCCTACGGCACTTTTCAAAACAAAGTGTTTCACAAGGGCGAACTATTTACAGTATGATTCAACATTAAAATCAAGCAATATTATCAACATTTTTAAATAAGAGAGAAAATACAGGCCACATCTTTAACTAAACTAAACTAAAGCTCGCCAAACTTCTCCGATGTCTCCTATTCCTCACACACGTCCTCCGCCCCGCTGTGTTCACTCTCACTCTCACTGTCATCGCTCCCCTGCTCCTCCCAGAGCGCGTCATCCTCGCTGCCGTCCAAGGCATTTGAGATGCAGCATTTTTTAAAGCCACGATGATGCTCTGTGAGGAAACTGCATCCCATGCCTGCAGGATCCATTCACACAGCAGACGGACTGACGGCTTCTGGATCTTCCTGGTCGGTGTGAGCGCGTGGTTTCCAGACAGGAGACACTCTGTGTATCTCTTTCGGAGGTTGTCCTTGAATGGCTTGTTGACCACAACATCCAACACCTGGAGCTGGCTCGTCATCCCCCCCGGTACGATCACAAGATCACCGTTCATCGCCCGCACCTGATTTTTTTACTGGCTCAGTCAGGTGTCCGCGAAACGCATCTAGGACTAGCATGTTCCTCTTCTTCCTCAGTCCCCCGTACCGTCTGCCCCACACAACCTTTAGCCAGTCCACAACAAGCCCTGTCTCCATCCAGCCCTTCTCCTGGGCGCGCACGATAATGCCAGCTGGCATTGGCTCCTTTGGCACTGTCTTACGCTTTAGAATGACATACGGGGGGAGTTTGCTGCCATCAGCGAGACATCAGCGAGTGACAGCGGCTCCTCTCGTTTGCCGTTGATCTCACCAACACTGACTTCTCTCCCATTCACTGTCACTGACGTTGGCATGTCAAAGTAAACGGGCGTCTGATCAGCGTTGCCTATCTGATCCAGCGGGTATTCAAAAACTCTCCGGTCAATCTCGTTAAAACGGCCACTTTGAGGACCACGGTGCGATTTCCGCTGGCTGTTACCGTCTTTAAGACGTTCTTTTTGTGCTCGCCATCTTCTAACGTTACACTCTGTGACCCCATACTTCTTAGCAGCCTGACAGTTGTTGATTGACTCGGCTGAATTGACGACCATGATTTTAAAATTAGCATCATAACTCCTCCGCTGTTGTTGATTGACTTGACCTACTTTTGAGCCACTTTTCTCTAAATGATCAGACTGTCTCTCCATCTTTAAACACCGGTAGGCTGGTTGCTAAGGACGCTGGACTGCTTCTTCCTGGAACACTTGCTTGACAGATTTTTGGCGCCATCTGGGGCCGCAATGTGTATTGACATTTAAAGGGACAGGCGAACAATTAGAGCTGCGCTCTGAATACTAGACCCCGAATATAAGACGACCCGACTTTTCGGATCTATTTCAATGGGGAAAAAGGCTGTCTTATATTCGGACCAATACGGTATGTCATACAATATGCATACATAGAGAGCAAAAGTATAACGCAAATTGGATGACTGAATATTAATTTTAAATATAGGTCAAATAATGCACCTATATTCTGAAAATGTAAACGCGTTTCTGTTACTGCATTTTCATTTTAGAATTATCATTTTCATTTAAATTATGATACAAATTTAGCGGGGGAATTTTTTGAAAATGAAAAAGCAAATGTCCTTTTCTTCTTCATTTTAATTTAGTAAAAGAATGTGCATTTTTGAAGTTGAAAATTAAAATACAAATTAAATAAGTCATCATTTTATTTTTGAGTCAAATAATAATACATCCATATTCTGAAACTTAAAAAAGCATTTCTGTTAATGCATTTTCATTTTCAAATTAGCTTTATCATTTGAATTCTGATCACTAGTCGCTTCCATAGAAACAGGCCACTGATCTGCTTACAAAGTGTCAGCTGCAGCGTGTACTGCACGAGGTGTTGTACAAAGTGATCAGGTAAAAGAATTCAATTTTTCCATCCTGGACTGAAAAGTGACACCACTTTCCGCTTACTTAACACAACGCTCTTATTACTGCGCAGCCCCGTTTCACGTCCTGATGGGAAAAGCGAATAATTCAAGTGAAGTTTGAGAAGTTGACTGCCCTGATGCCAGTGTTAGTTTCTGCGCAGTCCGCTTGTTGTCTTTGGCTCGGTCAGAGTAAATATTTCTGCTTCTTTGTTGTGTTAGAGAATGGTGTGTGTTCAAGCCCTGGAGATGGTTCTCAACCCAGACTAAATAAAGATTGTTTTTTTTTTTCCTCTTTACAGTAAGTCGTTTGTGTGTAAGTGAGGCTGAAATGCAATCACTCTTTTTTTTAACTTATGTGAAGCGTCTCGAGGCGGCTCAGGGTAAAGGTCGGCTTCACATCAAAACTCTGAGACTTTCAGATCACACGACGCCGGTGCAGCTTTTTGATATTCCTTGGCGACATGTTTTTGATCATTTATCTGCTTCAGTCATGCTTTCTTCTTGTGAAACATTTGATGCTTAACAGTTACTTGACGCAGCTCTGGTTCTCAACATATTTGCCTATAAGATAACCAACTGTTTTTAACCAATTATCCGCTTCATGTTGCCTTTCTTCTCCAGACACATTTAAGGCTTTACAATTCAGTTAAACACATGAGAGAAGGAGGTTTTTTTTCCACATCATTAACAGCTCATTTAGAGAAAAGTTGTATCTATTTGCCGTCTCTGGAGCGTGTCTGATAATGTCTCTCAAGTGTGTTTACAACGGGTGGTCTTTAGTAAGCTTGCTAAAATGTCTCTTGCTCGCTTCGCTGTGAAATAAAAACAACCTCTATTTCATAAGACAGGTGATACGAGGGGAAGGAGTCCTTTATAAGTTGCAGACAAACTCCTACACACTGTTTAAATTACACAAAACCTTTGTCAACATTTCTGTATGGAAACTTTTTTTGGTCTTTAAAGTCTTAATATGTAATTTTTCACACTTAACTGTAATATAAATCAAATATATCCTCTGAAAATAACTCTGTGAGTCATGACTGTCTACAATGGGTGTAACACCCGAGTCCCACTCTCTGTGATGTTTTCAGAGTTTTCAGAGTCCTATCTTCAGTTTGTTTACATCGCCCGGATGGCCGGCCGGCTGACTCCTCCCCTCGTGTATAAAAGTTGTTTAATTGAGGGACTAGAGAAAAGAAGAATAACATACTGTACTCACTGCTTAACTGTGTTTCTAGATCACGCTCATTTCAGGTAAATTTACATGCAGTGTGAAGATACCAGCATAATAAAGATCGCTAGCATTAGCATGCTAACACAACAATGCAGCGCGAGTTGTTTTGGTTTAATGCTGGTGCTCAAGGGCGACATCTGCTGGATCAAAAAGTTGCATATAAAGCCTTTAATAACAAAAATAATGACTATTATTGGTTGCCTAGGACTTCTTTTTTTGTTGCTGTGGTATCCAAACAGGTATCAATTTTGTTTGATATTTAAGTGTAAAATTCTGGTATTGTGACAACCTAGATTTGTGGCCCATGCAGACACACAGAAGTCCTGAAACGGCATTAGAAAAACATTTCATAATTCTGGTCTGGTTGTCTCTTTGATTTCTTGGTGAACAAAGGAAAGTGTGCAAGTCAAACAAATTATGATGATGGATTCCTCGCAGCTCATGATAACAGAACAGGTCGGCTAGCTCCACAAAACGTCACAAGACAATTGCCGAGTATCCCAATTAGGTATAAAGATGAAGATGATATCAGAGCAGCAGTAGAACTTTAATATCATGACGTTCAGGACTCATTAAAAAGTCTGAAGGTCAGTGCAGTATAATCCAAGTTCATGCAAAACTAAACTTTTCCTCATCTGTTTTCCATCAGTTTCAGAGGGATTGTTTGGTCAATACGAAGCCTCACAAACATGCAGAAACCAGAGCAGCGAGCACGTCCTCTCAGACAGCAGCATTTGGCCGGTCGTAACGCAGCTGTGAGGAGACGTCCTCACTCTCTGAGGGCATGAAGCAGTGGAATCATATAAACACTTATATAGACCGTCAGGAACTGAAATCTGCAGTCAATCAGACAAAAACAGACTCAGAGCCTCCACTTGTCCCAGAGAGGACACACTTTAGGGGCTTTTCACTTCCTCTCAGGCTCCTTTTTTCCCCCTCCGTTTTCTCCTCCTGTCCAGGCGACGCGGTGTCAGATCCTGTCCACAGCTGTGCGTCCACAGCCTGCTGGTCTAGCTCGTATAATTTGGGGAACCACTGACGATGCCTCTGGCTTTTGACATTTAAAGCTTGCAGGGCCACGACCACCAGAGTAATCACTTACTCTGCTCTGAAGACTGCAGCCATTGTCTGGAGGAGTGATTCCAACAAGTCTTTGCGTAATAATTGCAAACATATCTGAAGTTTTATGAATCTGTGGCGCCGCCGTGTTTTGACGTCATCTTTATTAAGTTCTCTTTTTTAACTCCAAGAACAAACAAAAAATAATCTTTTGTGGCAGGACCTGGACTTAAATAGCCACAATTTATGTTTGAGATAATGTTTGAAACAAAAACGGGATTATTGTAAACATTTCAGAGGTCGACCCCTCGTCTGTCAGTCATGTGGCACCAGATCAGCCTTCTTGCTCCTGACTCCAATCAAACGCTAAATCTGCTGCAGAGGTTGTGGCCTTGTTGGAATTCATCCACAAACACACAACCTCACTCTTGCTGTCATACATTCAGTTTTTTTCTGTCACTTTTTTATGGACATGCAAACACCCTCCCTCTGTGTTTGACTTCCAGAATATGGGAGCTCATTATTTGTCGGCTGCATACACCCTGCTACCAATCATTTAAAAAACATCTATTAGATGTTTCTGCACAAGTAAAGCACACCAAAAAAATCAAATAATCTCTTTCTCTGTTGCCTTAAAGGAGCAAGATGTAACTCTGACACCTAGTGTTTTAAATGGGTACTGCAGTCCAAATTTAAAACATCTGAGAGATTTCTGTCCTCCCCCCTGCCCCCTCCTCTCTGGAGTCGATGCACACAAAGGTTGACATGTTGCGGACACAGAAGCTTCTGGTAAACTGAGGGGCGTCCAAAACGGCAGTGTGGGGGGTGCCTTAAAACCGCCTACCTTCGGCTCTCCTAATTATGAAGTTAAATGTCAACACATTACCAAAAGACTATTAATTAAAGAGCTTGTTCCCGAAATACTGTTAAACTATTTTGGAAACACCTTGAGTCACGTGTAATTCAACTTTAACAATTAAGTGCTCCTGTTTTGTCAAGTTGGAGTTTATGTTGATGATGATCCTGTCAATGGGAACCAAAATGTTTTGATTTTTGAGCTCCTAATCCTTTTGATGAGTTGGGCTTTTCAGGGCAATTGGCATTTAAAAAAAAAAAACCTTCACTTCAGTACAAGCGGCCACACAACAGTGTTGAAAAATGTAATTACAAGAAGTCCTGCTGTGAAGAAAAATTACATCAGCCACCAAAATGTGGTCAAAGTACAGTGTACTACAGTCACTATCAAACCTCTGCAGATGATACAAAATGCAGCAGCACGACTGGTCTTCAGCCTTCCTAAAAGAGCACACCTCCGCTGTTCATCTCCTTACACTGGCTCCCAGTTACTGCTCGCATCAAATTTAAAACTCTGCTGCTCGCTTACAAAACAGCCACAAAAACGTCTCCTCCTTACTTTAACTCTCTGATCCAGGTCTACACTCCCTCCCCCCAACTACGCTCTGCCAATGAAAGACGTCTGATCCAACCTTCACAACAGGGTCCTAAGTCTCTGACTAGACTCTTCTCCTCTGTCGCCCCCCGGTGGTGGAATGAACTTCCAAACTCCATTGGATCTGCAGAGTCCCTGCACCAGGCCAGGCCCAGGATTAACCAGCAACCAGCTTCACCAGGCCAGACCCAGGATTAACCAGCAGCCAGCTTCATCAGGCCAGGACCAGGATTAACCAGCAGCCAGCTCCACCAGGCCAGACCCAGGATTAACCAGCAGCCAGCTCCACCAGGCCAGACCCAGCATTAACCAGCAGCCAGCTCCATCAGGCCAGACCAAGGCACTCTTTGGTTAGCTTGCACGTGGACAAAGCCGGCTGGCATCAAGCCAGAGTCACCATGCCACTGAAAAAACAACCGGCGATGGAGGAAGTCGACGACATTAAGAAGTCGCTGGACTTTCTCTCGGGGGAGATTACCGCTGTCAGGCTGCAGCAGAAATCCATCCTGGACCTGGTGGCCGAGGTTAAGGCGCTGAGGCTGGAGAATGAGGAGAAGGACAAGAAGATCGTGTTCCTGGAGAGCAGAGTGGCCGACCTGGAGCAATACACCAGAATGAACAATATTATTATATCGGGGCTCAAAATAAAACCCCGGTCGTATGCACGGGCATTGACCGCTGACCGTGACGGTGAACCAGAGGCAGTCTCCGAGTCCACGGAGCAACAAGTGGCAACATTCCTACAGTCAAAGGGAATCGACTTTGACTGTAACACCATCGAGGCTTGTCATCCTCTGCCCCGCAAAAACAACAACCGACAAACCGGCCATAATAATGAGGTTTGTGAACCGTAAACACAAAATTGCACTACTGAAACAAGGCAGGCAGCTGAAGGGGACAGACGTCTACATCAATGAACACTTAACAAAATGAACCGCAGATATAGCCAGGCAAGCACGATTCATCAAGAAACAAAATAAAATACAATCCACGTGGACCACCAACTGCAAAATCTTCATAAAGCTTAACGGAACACCGGAGGAGGCCAAAGTGATGGTGATCAGAGACATTGCGGAGCTGGACAAGTTTCAATGAGGCCGAACTGGAAACACAAGTGAGTAAAAAACCTACACAATCATGACACACTCTAAAGGAAATCATTCATCTACATCGGGAGACATTATACCGGTACCTATAACCCAAATGATTGCTGATAATGAGAATCTGGAACTGAAAACATTTGAATACACGGAGCACAATTTACTAGACATGGAATACAATATCGACCCGGAAAATAACTTCTTAAACATCAATGACGACTGCGGCTATTACACAGATGAACAGTACAATAAGACCATTTAGGCAGATCAGAAACTATCAATCATTCATTTTAACAGTAGAAGTCTGTATGCAACTTTCCACAACATTAAGGAATATTTACGTCAATTTGCACAACCATTTAACATAATTGCAATATCAGAAACTTGGATCAACCCTGAAAAGGATGTGGACTTTGAATTAGATGGCTATGAACTGAACTACAAGAACAGAGAGAACAAGACTGGAGGAGGTGTGGCTGTGTATGTGGACAAAAACCTTAATTGCAAGGTGGTAGATGGAATGACAACTGCAATCGGAAATTCATTAGAATGTTTAACTGTTGAAATCTGCATGGAAAAAAAGAAGAACGTAATTGTTAGCTGTATTTATAGAGCACTGGGTTCCAATATTGATATATTCAAAGAATGGGTGGAAGAAATGTTCACAATACCTAATCAAAAGGTCATGTTCATCTGTGGGGATTTGAATATAGATCTGCTTAATCCCAATAACCACAAACCAACTGAAGACTTTGTCAATACAATGTACAGTCTAAGCCTCTATCCAGACCCAGCAGGATTACATCTCACTGTGCCACATTGATTGACAACATATTTACAAACGTTATAGACAATAATACAATAAGTGGATTAATGATCAATGACATCAGTGACCATTTGCCAGTGTTTATAGTTTTCAATAACAACTAGAGGGAAAAACAGGAGAGTACAGTCAAGTACAGAAGAGTACGGACAGAAGAGTCAATGAACGCTTTAAAAAATGAATTAATAAATCAAAATTGGGAAATATTATATAAAGAAGAAAACATTGACAGAGCTTATGAAAAATTCTTAGGGGTATTTAAGTTGTTGTATGATAAACATTGTCCAATAAAAGAAATCAAAATGAAATTTAAATGTTCAGATAGTCCATGGATAACTAAGGGATTACAAAATGCCTGCAAAAAGAAAAATACACTATATAAAGAATTCATTAAACTTAGAACCAAAGATGCAGAAAATAAATATAAGAAATATAAAAATAAGCTAACTAATATTATGAGAAATAGTAGGAAAGAATAGTACAGCAAATTATTAGATAAAAATAAAAACAATAGTAAAGGTTTATGGAATATATTAAATAGTGTTATTGGAAATGCTTCTAGACAAGTTAAATATCCACATGACTTTATTGATAATGATATGACTATTGATGATATGGATGATGCAGTTAATGGCTTCAATAATTATTTTGTAAATGTTGGACCAATACTGGCTGAAAAAATCTCTGTTTCTGTGAGATCTGACAAGAATTATGATTTCATAGACATTAATCCAAAATCAATGTTTCTAACAGCAGTGGAAGAGAGTGAAATTATAGAGATTGTTTATAAATGTAAAAACAAAACTTCTACTGACTATAATGACATTGACATGAGAACAGTTAAACAGGTCATTCACGGAATTGCAAAACCACTAACGCACATCTGTAACTTATCATGTAAAACTGGTAAATTCCCAAGAAAAATGAAAATTGCAAAAGTCATACCGCTGTACAAAACTGGAGACAAACACCACTTCACAAACTACAGGCCTGTTTCACTGCTTCCTCAATTTTCAAAAATCTTAGAAAAACTCTTTGCTGACAGACTAAACAAATTTATCAATAAACACAACTTACTAACTGACAGCCAATATGGATTCAGACCAAACAGATCCACCTCATTAGCAGTCATTGAGCTAATTGAAAAAATCACAAATTCCCTGGACCAAAAGAATTATGCAGCTTGTGTTTTTATTGATCTCAAAAAAGCATTTGACACAATAAATCATGACAGATTAATTAATAAATTAGAACGGTATGGTATCGGGGGGTTGTATTAAACTGGCTGAGGAGCTATCTACATAACAGGCAACAGTTTGTGAAGTTGGGTGAATACACGTCATCTTGTTTGGACATTGCTTGTGGTGCCCCCCAGGGGTCAGTGTTGAGCCCATTTCTTTTTATTCTCTATTTAAATGATATATGTAAAACCTCAAATATTCTACAATTTGTGTTATTTGCAGATGACACAAATATTTTTTGTACAGGAGAGGATTTGCAGCAGCTTCTGGAGTTAATTACATCTGAAATGAGCAAATTAAAAAGGTGGTTTGACAATAATAAATTATCATTGAATTTAAGCAAAACAAAAATCATGTTGTTTGGAAATTGTAATTTAAATAATGACGTAAATGTTAAGATAGATGGTGTTAATATTGAAAGAGTGTATGTAAATAAATTCCTGGGTGTGACAATAGACCACAAGCTCTGCTGGAAACCTCACATAAAACATGTTAAATCTAAACTGTCACGTAGCATCTCAGTCCTGTGTAAAGCAAAGCATATATTGGATCACAAATCATTGCATATTCTCTACTGTTCAATGATCTTACCTTATTTAAATTACTGTGTGGAGGTCTGGGGGACCACTTACAAAAGCTCACTGCTACCACTAGTTACACTTCAAAAACAAGCCATAAGAACAATCAATAAAGCAGGATATTATGATCACACCAACCTCCTGTTTTTACATTCCCGTACTATAAAGTTCATTGACCTGGTTGACTATCAAGTGGCACAAATCATGTTCAAAGCAAGAAACAAACTGCTACCAGGTAATATTCAAAAACATTTTTTTGACAGAGAGGGGGGTTATAATTTGAGGGAAAGGTTAAATTTTAAGATGCTAGCTGTTGGCATGACTTTAAAAAGTCAATGCATTTCAATTGGTGGTGTGAAACTGTGGAATGGTATGAGCACGGAGCTAAAGCATTGTCCAAACATGATCCAGTTTAAAAAAATGTACAAAGCAATGATTTTCAAAAGGTACAGGGATGAGGGAGAGCTTTAAGAAGGAAAAATATATATAAATAATAGTAATAATAGTATAGAAAATTGTATATAGATAGCTTATAAGGAACACAGGAATTTAATTTAATAAATATTAATTATTGAGCTGTGGAAAAGGGGTAGGATTAAATAAGTTTTATACTTCTTCCTACTCCTTTTCAGGCATATCAATTGAATAAATGTAATTTTCTTTTTCTTTTTCTTTTTTTGTGAAATAATTTGAACATTGTTTTTTGTTTATTGTATTTTCGTGCTTTTCATTTTGTTTTGTATTTTTGATATGTTTGATTTTATTTGATATGTCTGAAATAAAAAAAAACAAAAAAACAAAAAAACGTTGACCCACAACAAACAATACATATATAACATTAGAAAGACAATACGTCGTTGATGTCCAACTCTTCTTGTTCCACACTCGGTTCCTCTGTCAAAAAGCCGTACTAGCTGTGTAACTAGCTAATGTTAGTAACTGAGACCAACACACCGTAGAATAACATTAAAGAACCACGTCGTGGATATCAAATCTTTCTGATTCTCATCTTTTCCAAATGAACAACACTAACTATCTAACCATACCGTAAGTAAAGTGATCCACACCGAAGAACACTAACTTGTAAAGAAGATGATTGTCAGCAGCACTAATGTTAGTTATGTTTTTAACAAAATAATCGACTACACACTTGACGAGTAGAAAATCTGTGTTCTTCTTAATGCCAATGTTTCTATTGAAAAGAAGAGAAGACAAATTGAACTTAATGAATTAATAAAAAAATAATATTCACTGTTTCTATTACTTTGAATTAGGCCTATTATTAAGAGATACATTATTTTAAAAAAAGACATAGAATATATCGAATGAAATTAACAAACAACAAGATTATTATTAGTTAATGCAAACAAGGAAATCAATTAGGAAGGGATATGTTTAATTTGAGATGTCTAATGAAGACCCCTAGTGAATCACATTTCTGGAATATTGGATCCCTGCGGTGTGCGAGCCGCCTTTCTCTTTGTTTTAAGTGACTTTATTACTCAACTCAACACCTGTCCGCTTTGGTATGAGTGTGCTTGTTTCTCGATTGTTGTCATTTTGATATTTGAATTCATGCAAGGTACAAAGAATTCAAGAAATCTCATCAAGGATGTACATAGTTTGGATTCTGATAAAAACTGATTGTGCAGATTAATTGAATCTTTCATGAAATTATTGGACAACAGACTTTATAGATTTGATGTGTGACAGAAGGTATAAATAAGAATAAACATACATGAACACAATGTTTTCTGTTTTCTTGTGTCTTCATTCCAGAGTGGCATACTAAGCTGATTGTTAAAGAAAAGTTTTCATGTGATAAAAGAGACCGCAGAGGTGCCTCCTAAAAGGAAATTACTGCATGAAGAGTTGAGAAGACAATGGCGTTGACCTGCCTTGTGCTTCAGAACATTTGTGAAGAAAGTGCCGACTATTTTGCAGAGGAGCAGTATTGATTGACTTCTTTAACAGAGGGGATGAGTGGACTTTTTCTTTGACCTCTTCTGTTCAAAGGTACCTGACAGCCGATGCATTTATTGCGTCAGTATTACAGAGACAACCATGTTAATTCAAAATGGTGGCATTAATTTGAAAAGCCGGGGCGATAAAGGGGAAAAAAAATGTAGAGTGCAATGAACATTCAATGTTTCAAATAATAAACAAAACTATATACATGAGTAGGATCAGTCGTTTTTGGGGGACTAGTCAGTTTTGAATTTGGCTTCCATCACAGCAACCATGAGGCAAATGAGCTGAGTGTGCATCAATCCTTTGAGGCAGAGCATCGCTTTGTTTCTTGATGTGATGCAAGAACCTCTCATCTGACTGCTCCAGATATTTCAGAAACTTCCTGCTGTTGTTACGCTTCCTCTTTCCTGTGTACAAGAATAATTACTATTAACACAGCCCTGCAATTTGTTACTAAGTTACAATAAGGTGCTGGACTTTAATTCAAAGTGACAATGACGTGATCCACTTGTAGCTGTGGAGCTCTTGCTTATACGAGTGGCATTTGCAATAATGGAAAGCAGCATGCTAACGTTAGCTACTGTTAATCAAAGCTAGGCTAGCGGCTAACTTGTTCTAACATTACAGAAGCAAGCATGGAGATAGTAGGCTAATCTCTCACGTCAAGACTTATTCTCAGCCTGTGGTATTGTTGATAATTGTGTGGTTAACTCTGAGATTAAAAAAATTGCTAAAGAAGTTTGAATCTTTACGCAAAGCAGGCCCCTTGGTTGAGAGAAAGCAGGTGGTTGTTGGGAATCTTCTAGTGATCTATCTCATTAAAAAACATTTGGAAAAAACTCCCCCATGTCTCCTTTGTGTTACAAGGGTGTGTTCAGGCTGTGCTATCGTTGACCTTGATTGGGCCGTTCATCTGCCTGTACACGACCTCTTATCAGTTGATGTGTGGATAATGGCCTGGGATGTGGGGGCTTAAAGGGGGGTGCTTGAGGCCCTTCTTGTTGCGGATGGACATGGTGGGCAGGGATTGACGGTCGTTGCCTGAGCCTTTATGGGTCATTTGTGTTCTCCACCTCAAGATCTTGTTTTTTTCAGTATGAGTAGGGATCCTCTCTGTGATGAATCTTATGGGACAGTTCAGCAAATGTGCAGTAACGGTACAATGACATCAAGCAATATTTTTGCAGTCAATAAACCCTGACTTTTCTTTTGTTTCTCTCCTGGCTGGTGCATCATCTTTTTCCTCAGTAATACTTAGAAGTATAATCAAAGCTACACATATCTGCTGTAACTACAATGAAAATGTATAAAGACTAAAAGTCTCTTATTTAAAACCTCAGGACAAGAAACTATGGCTTTGATAGTGTGAGAAAGTGAGTAGCATTAAGTTAGA
>NC_089198.1:5899716-5929716 GCF_963930695.1 Labrus bergylta | reverse complement strand
TCGACTGATAGCGTTTGAGTGCAGTGACTAAAAACAGCTGACACCGAGGGCGTTTTAGCGCCCAGGAAGCTGAACTACATTAGTTTTGTATTTCAGCTGGATGTCAGCGTGGTACTGTAATCTCTGTTCAGTTTAAATCTAAGCCTGCTGTACGGGTTGTGCCTGTTAGTATTTATTTTCACATAATCATTCACTTGAATCATTTTGTGGATATATCATTTTAAATCTGTCGACCATCTAAGGGTCATTGGTTTAGGTCTGTGTGGATGTAACAGTTTGTGTAAGACTCTCATAGCAGCAGATCTATTTTTGGAGAGGAGCCGAGTGTATGTTGTGAGCTTAAATGACTTCAATGTAGATATCTGACAGTTTCAAGTGAAGGTAATGTCACCTCTCTAGCCTTTTAGAAGTCTTCCCAAATGGTAAAAGAATTTGTAGGCTGTACCAGCTAACAGAATATAACAGGACCGTTAACATGAAAAGTTTGTCAGCCATTTGTGTTCTGTTGCTGTTGTCTGACCTCGGCCCAATAAATTCTAAGATAAGCCACTGTCTGTTTCACCATTTCATCATTGGACATTTACAGCAGAAACATCATGGCGTCATGATGTTCTTACATGCTTTTATATTTTGATATCTTTTTCTCTATATGGGTAATGTGCAATATATGTTGTGTTTTATACATGGGTCTGTACTTTTCTGTTGACATGTCGATGTGTTTTTCTATTGTTTTTATGGATTCTACTGTGAGGCCGCTGAATGTGTGCAGCACTTTGAGCCCAAGACAAATGTCTGAAGTTATAGTATTTACAGCTGCTCCTTTGAGCCCAAATCAACGCCACAGCGCTCTTCTTTTCATCATGTTGGACTTGAGACAGCGAGGCGTTAGTTTAAACACACCTGAAGCTGGTTGACCCGCTGTTAAAGAGATGCTAGTCTGTGCTCTGTTAATCATGTTACACCAAGCAAAGCCATTCCAGCATATAGAGCACCATTGTGACCCTCGCTCTGCCACTGTGGTCGATAGGTTGAGCAAATTCACCCGCCACTGCAAAAAGACACCCGTATGTGACGAGTGCTGATTTCCAACCCTGTTTTATACACTTCTAGTTGTACAAATGTCCTAAAGGTCATGGTTGCTGTTAAATACTAACATGTTAGTTTAATGTTTAAAGTTTAAGACTCAATGTCTTGTTATTGGCATTATTCAGGGCAGATCAGACGGACAAATCATGTTAGGATCAAAACAAACTGCACTGAGGTGCTGCATCAGGTACTTAGGCAGACAGGAAGGAAGAGAAAATCAAATGAAGGATCACATCAGGTAATGAGATGTGGACACTTGACCATTTCCGTTGTATCTCACCTGTTTGTTATTTTGTCCTCAGGTTGTTTTACCTGCATGAACGTCTTTTATTGTCCTCTGATCAATCTGGAGATCAGAAGATGGGTAATCGAGGGGGCAAAGACGAGAACAGAGCAGAGTCTCCTCTGTTCAGCTGTCTCTCTATGAAGAGTGACCGGTCTAAAGGTGATCCTCCAGTCTTCAGTAATGAACCAGGACCCTCAGATCCACAGTAAGAGAACTTTTTTTAATCACCAAACTGTCAAACTAAAAGAAAGAGTCCTGAACTCCATAATGTGTTGATTTTCTTGTTTTTAATCATCAACCTGCACACAGTGATCATACAGAGAAAGTCACTGAACTCATAACAACATACTAAGGATTCTATATATGTATTATATGTTTATAGATAAGATAATATGATTTCAGTATTGACTCTTTGGTTGTGTATCTAGTCGTCTTCTCTGTGATTCTGCAGGAAGTAGTCTTTTAAACTGATCCTGAAGTTTAGTGAGATCTGCTGTGATTGTTTTCTTTGAATCATGTTTTCTGTTGTGTCCACTCTTTGTTTGTCTTTTTTAATGTTTTCTAACATGACTACACAATGAGATCTTTTTTTTTTTACTGAAGTACCGTAAAATCCGGTGTAAGATGCACTTTTAATACCTCTTTTTTTTCATTTTAAAAGTTGGCTGGGTCTTACTAATATACCAGTATAAAATGTTGACACATGAACCATCATTACCGCGGGTGCAGAAGTCACCATCACTGGGTGCGGCCGGACGCGATTAAAAAACCATCCCCATTCATTGGGCCTGATTTACTAAAGGTTTGTGTGTCTTAAAACATGTGCAAACTTGATACCACCCACAAAAAATGTGTTAACTGATCTACTAACGGCGTGCTGTGAGGACTGAATCTTTCATATGAACAAAACAACACGCATTGACCATTTAGTACGTTTGACTTAATGAATATTCAATATGGGGCGTTTCTGTCCTAGAAAGGAGAAAATGCAAACAAGTTAAGTTAGTACACGCATTGTGATTTACCAAGCAGACAAAAACTGAGGTGATTGTGACGGTGTCTGAATTTAACACCTTTGAAAAGAAGGTGCTAACCCAGGAGACCAGTGTTACACACAACAGACTGCTGTTATTGAAGTTAGGAGGAGACATAGACACAACAAAAGAAGGCATACAGATCACGTTATTCCCCACACATGTTAATAAGTTTGGAATGACAGCAGGAAACACCATGATTAAACTATATTGTTGCCTATTTAAAGAAAACTGAACATTCACAGCCTCTGCATTCTAAAGAATTTCAACACTGACGTTTATTTCTTCATATTTCCCTCTTCTCACCAACATTTTATTTTAAACTGGGGATTTCCTTTTTCTCAGGTTGTGCGTCTCTCCCCCAGCTCGTGTCCTCTGGTGCGCTCCTCTCCATAGTGCGCTCGTCTCCTCCCTCTAAAGCCCGCTGCTGCTACGCTTGACTGGGGGGACCTCACCACTGCTTGTACCCCCGTCTTAGATAACTCTTAGGAAGAGCGTTTATGTCCGATCAGACACAGCGCTGGCCAGCTGTCTAGTGCTCAACAATGTGCCGAGTGTCGCGCCTGAGCGCCACAGAGGACACAGCTCACACAACCTGCACAATGTATGACAATTCATCTTCAAAAGATGAAGAAAACAGAGGCCCTATTTAATGCAGAGGTTTTCTTATAAGCCAAATTTTCTTTTTGTAATATTCAGTTTTATCTGCTAGAACTCAAAAATACTGTACGTTCATTTGCCTCTTCCACTGAGACCTATTTTGCGCTTGCCGTCGTCCTGCTTTCCGTCCAAACTCTCCATGACGTAAACCAGTAGAACACACAAAAACCCAACTTAAATAGTACCGCCTCCACAAGGTTTGCACACACACACTCACCAAACGTGCAAATTTTTGGAGTGAACACACAGTTTAGTACTCTTTACTTGGGACTTTAGTAAATCAGTGTATTAAGAGCTGATTGCACGCTGTTCTGGGAAAGACAGCGACACAGACCAGTCTGGCTGCGCTACGTTTTCAAAACTTTTCCCTCAAGAGGTCAAAATAATGAATTTACAGAAAACTGTAGGATATTGTTCCATAAATAAACCTTGTTGAACGCTCTTTTGATTGAAAGAGTCCTTTATTAAAGTTAAAGAGAAACAAGCAGAGTCGAGCAGAGAGCTCGCAAGCTAGGAGTCTCTGCTTCACAACTTTCCCTGCAGGCTGAGAGCTCGACTACCGTACTGTAGCTGGTAGGAGAGCAGACTCCACAAAGAGAAAACAGACTAAAAGGGTGACAGAGCTGAACAGTAACTGCAGGTTTTGGACTTCGCTGAACACAATAAAAACTGTCACGCAGGAAGACAGTGTAAACTTTATTTTCTCTCTGAGAGACCTTCAAAAACACAGCGCGTCTTATACCAGTGCAACTTATATTTCAGATTTTACAGTACATATTTTTTTAACTCATGACACAGCTCCTGCACATGCTCAGTGTGCAGGTCGTGACACAGCTCCTGCACATGCTCAGTGTGCAGGTCGTGACACAGCTCCTGCACATGCTCAGTGTGCAGGTCGTGACACAGCTCCTGCACATGCTCAGTGTGCAGGTCGTGACACAGCTCCTGCACATGCTCAGTGTGCAGGTCGTGACACAGCTCCTGCACATGCTCAGTGTGCAGGTCGTGACACAGCTCCTGCACATGCTCAGTGTGCAGGTCGTGACACAGCTCCTGCACATGCTCAGTGTGCAGGTCGTGACACAGCTCCTGCACATGCTCAGTGTGCAGCTCTCTATAAAGCTGATTAATAACTTTTCAAAGGTCTCAGGTCTCAACCTAAATATTAAACACTTTGAATTTATGGCTGTTAAAGATTGTAATGTTCCCCATATTTGTAACAATCCAGTGAATGACCAGGTCACATACCTGGGAGTAGTTATCACCACGGAGCAAAATATAAGGTGCACCTTAAATTTGAATCCCATCGTTGATAAAACTCTTGTTTACAAAGAGATTTATCTCTGAGACGAAGGACCTTGCTCTCAAAAGCTGAGGGCATTTCCAGACTCACTAATCCGGCTCTATCTTTGGATGTTGACTAAAATGTAACCAAAAGATTTGATTATATGTTGTTTAACTTTCTGTGGAAAAACAAAATACATTATGTTAAAAAGAACATGACAATAAACACGAGTCAATGTGGGGGCTTGAACTTTTTAGACTTCACAGCTCTTAACATTCAAAGTGAACAGGCTGAGACATTTTTAAATAACCCAACATCTCTATGGAATATGATTCCTAATTATGTTTCTTCTAAAGTTGGTGGCCTGGAATTTTATTACTGTGCAACTATAATATCAGTAAAATCCAGATCAAACTATCCAACTTCCATAAACAGATACTCTTGACTTGGTCTCTCATCTTGAAACATAACTTCTCTCCACATAGATATTACATCTGGAACAATAAGGACATTCTCTACCAAAATGAATCCCTGTTTTTTGAAAACTGGTTGAAAATAACGTCACACTTGTAGGTCAGTTATTGGACTCAGATGGTAGACTCTATGGTTACACAGACAGACTTCTGCACATGCTCACTGCGGAGGACATGGCACACCTTTTTAAAACACTGCTTTTTGTGTCTTTATTTGATTTAGTCCACCACTGGTTTCTAAATGTCAGTGTCAGTTTTCACGGCTTTATGATTTCCCTTATCTCCACAGAATAACAAAGGGGTCTGTTTCTGTGGAGGAGCAGCTGTCCAGCTGTGCTTTGTGTCAGTGTGTCCTAAGAGATCCAGTTTCTACCAGATGTGGACACTGGTTCTGTAGACAGTGTCTCACCTCATACTGGGACCAGTCTACTTCATCAGGAGAGTCCTCCTGTCCCCAGTGTGGAGAACGAGGACTGCAGAGATCCAGTAAGTCCAGCACTGTAATAAGTAAGACTGAAGTCATTGTGTCTAAAAACAAGACAAAGCAGTTAGTATTTTCATTGATATATAGTTAAATGAAACATTTACATTTTATCTGATTCTTGCTGTCAGTTTATATTCAGTATATTTTATTTCTCTTGTAGCAGCACACATTTATTACAGGGATGTTTTTGTGTCATGCAGTTTGCTTAATGTGTAATAATGAAAATTGTTGATTTGATCATTTTATAAATCCAGTCTCAGGATATGTTTCTTCTCTTTCAGCAGATAGAGGTCTGCAGGAGGTTACAGATGAACTTAAGATCAGTCTGAGGAAGAGATGTGAACATGTGACTGAAGGAAGTGATGAAACAGGAAGTAGAACCCTCCTCAACAGGATCTACACTGAGCTCTACATCACAGAGGGACAGAGTGAAGAGGTGAACACCCAACATGAGGTGAGACAGCTTGAGACAGACTCTAAAAAAAAGACCCTCCATGAGACTCCAATCAAGTGTCAGGACATCTTTAAAGCCTTACCCGACCAACAGAACCAAAAGACAGAAGCTCAACCCGACCAACAGAACCAAAAGACAGAAGCTCAACCCGACCAACAGAACCAAAAGACAGAAGCTCAACCCGACCAAAAGAAAAAAAAGACAAGAGCTCAACCCGACCAACAGAAACCCATCAGAGTGGTTCTGACAAACGGCGTCGCTGGTGTTGGAAAAACCTTCTCAGTGCAGAAGTTCACTCTGGACTGGGCAGACGGCTCAGAGAACCAAGACCTCAGTCTGGTGATCCTGCTTTCATTCAGGGAGCTGAACTTGATCAGAGATAAGGAGTACAGTCTTCTTGAGCTGCTCCGTGTTTTCCATCCAACATTACAGAAGGTCACAGCAGAGACGCTCGCTGTCTGTAAACTGTTGTTCATCTTTGACGGCCTGGATGAAAGCAGACCGTCGTTGGACTTCACAAACATGGAGGTTGTGTCTGATGTCACAAAGAAATCACCGTTAAACACACTGTTGACAAACCTCATCAAGGGGAATCTGCTCCCCTCAGCTCTCATCTGGATAACTTCTCGACCTGCAGCAGCCAATCAGATCCCTCCTGCATGTGTTGACAGGCTAACAGAAGTACGAGGCTTCACTGACTCCCAGAAGGAGGAGTACTTCAGGAAGAGGTTCAGTGATGATGAAGATCTGTCCAGCAGAATCATCTCACACATCAAGACATCCAGGAGCCTCCACATCATGTGTCTGATCCCGGTCTTCTGCTGGATCACTGCCACAGTTCTGGAGCACATGATGAGCACAGAGCAGAGAGGAGAGCTGCCCAAGACCCTGACTGACATGTACTCACACTTCCTGCTGGTTCAGACAAAGAGGAAGAAGAACAAGTATGATGAGGGTCCACATCAGATGAGTCCACATGAGCTGGTGGAGGCTGACAGGGAAGTTCTTCTGAAGCTGGGGAGGCTGGCGTTTGAACATCTGGAGAAAGGAAACATCATGTTCTACCAAGAAGACCTGGAGCGTTGTGGTCTGGATGTCACAGAGGCCTCTGTGTACTCAGGAGTTTGTACAGAGATCTTCAAAACAGAGTGTGTGATCTTCCAGAAAACAGTCTACTGCTTTGTTCATCTGAGCGTTCAGGAGTTCCTGGCTGCAGTCTACATGTTCCACTGTTTGACAAACAGGAAGAGAGGTGTAGTGAAGGCTTTCCTTAAAGACATCAGGATCCTTTTTCAAACTCCTGAAAGTGATGACGTATCCCTGGATGTCTTCCTGAGGAGTGCCATGGAGAAATCCCTGAAAAGTAAAAATGGTCACCTGGACCTGTTTGTTCGCTTCCTTCATGGCCTCTCTCTGGAGTCCAACCAGAGACTCTTAGGAGTCCTGCTGGGTCGGAGAGACAACAGTCCAGAAATGATCCAGAGAGTCATCAAGAACCTGAAGAAGATGAACAGTAAAGATATCTCTCCTGACAGAAGCATCAACATCTTCCACTGTCTGACGGAGATGAACGACCTCTCAGTCCATCAGGAGATCCAAGAGTTCCTGAAGTCAGAGAACAGATCAGAGGAGGAACTCTCTGATATCCACTGCTCTGCTCTGGGCTACATGCTGCAGATGTCAGAGGAGGTTCTGGATGAGTTGGACTTGGATAAGTACAACACATCAGACCAGGGACGACTGAGACTGATTCCAGCTGTGAGGAACTGCAGGAAGGCAAAGTAAGTCCAGATGTGATTAAATATGAGTAAAAATAAGTCGTTTAGTTCTTCAAATATATACTATACAATATCTAGGTTTTTGAAAACAGTGTTTATCTGAAATATTAACAAACTCTTCAGTCACTTGTATTTTGTTATAAGTTCTCTTGAACTGCTTTAAATGCTGTGAGTGAAATATGTCTTTTTTTAGATCTAGTGTTTACCAACTTCAAGGTCATAGGTCATTTGTTTCATAATAATCCCTACGTTTACTATTTTTCTTTTATCATCCTATTAGTGTCAGTAATAACAATAGTGATTATTGTTACAATAAATATTATTATCATTACAACTAGGGCTGTCACGGTAACCGCAAAAATGAAGATTCATAACAAGTGTCATCTCAAGACGCTTTACAAAAAGCAGGTCAAAGACTTTACTCTTGTTTAATAACAAGAGGGAGAGAGAGAGAGAGAGAGAGAGAGAGAGAGAGGGAGAGAGAGAGAGAGAGGGAGAGAGAGAAAGAGGGAGAGAGAGGGAGAGAGGCAAAGAGAGAGAGAGAAAGAGAGGGAGAGAGAGAGGCAGAGAAGGAGAGAGAGAGAGAGAGACCAGAGAAAGAGAGAGAGAGAAAGAGAGGGAGAGAGAGAGGGAGAGAAGGAGAGAGAGAGAGAGAGAGACCAGAGAGAGGGAGCGAGAGCGAGAGGGAGAAAGAGGGAGGGAGGGAAAGAGAGAGAGAGAGAGAGCGAGACCAGAGAGAGGGAGAGAGAAAGAGAGGAAGAGAGGGAGCGAGAGAGAGAGGGAGGGAGAGAGGGAGCGAGAGAGAGAGGGAGAAAGAGAGGGAGCGAGAGAGAGAGAGAGAAAGAGGGAGGGAGGGAAAGAGAGAGGGAGAGAGAAAGAGAGAGAGAGGTAGAGAGAGAGGGAGAGAGAAAGAGAGAGAGAGAGAGAGGGAGAGAGAGAGAGAGAAAGAGGGAGAGGGAGAGAGAGGGAGAGAAAAAGAGAGAGAGGGAGAGAGAAAGGGAGAGAGAGAGAGAGAGAGAGAGAGGGAGAGAGGTAGAGAGGGAAAGGGAGGGAGGGAAAGAGAGAGAGAGAGAAAGAGAGGGAGAGGGAGAGAGAGAGAGAGACCAGAGAGAGGGAGAGAGAAAGAGAGGGAGAGAGGGAGCGAGAGAGAGAGGGAGAGAGAGAGAGGGAGAGAGAGAGAGAAAAAGAGGGAGAGAGGGAGAGAGAGAGAGAGGGAGAGAGAGAAAAAGAGAGAGAGAGAGGGAGAGAAAGGGAGAGAAAGAGAGAGAAAAAGAGAGAGGGAGAGAGAGAAAGAGGGAGAGAGAGAGAGAGAGAGAGAGAGAGAGAGATTTGATTTTACAAAAGAACTTTATTTACAATAAGTAACAACAATTAACAACAAACTTTTAGACGGACAAAAGAAAACCAAACACTTAATATCACTCAATAGACTCTTTAGATGCTAAAAACAAAGTTGAAGATGAGTTTTTTGTCTTTGACAGAACAGATTCTCCCTCCATAGCACCGTGTTTCAATAAAATCATTAATATTGGTCATTGCTGTAAAGAAATTAAAATCCACCCAGACTCTGGCTCTTACAAGGGAAAGGAAGAGGTCAGTCATGTCCTTTCCCTGCCTGTTCTCCAACTCTTTCTTCCTGCTAAGATAGATTGCCAGTTTTGCTTGTCCGGATAAAAAGTTTAAAAGTCTCCATTTAACCGCGTTAATTTTTTTGTACCCTGCTCCAAAGATAAAAACTGTTTTTGACCAAGTCACATTAAAACCCATAAAAACCTTCTTTAAAACCCCAAACAGATCGCTGAGTCTGACACACTCTGAAAAACAGTGAAAAACAGTTTCCACAGACCCACAAAAAAAACATTGATTAGACACAGAAGGATTAAAACGAGACACAAAAGAGTTTATGGCTATTGCTCCATTTAAAATCCTCCATTGTAGATCACCAGATCTCTTGTTCAGAGGGCTTTTATAAAAAACTCTCCACACTGGCTTGATGTGGTCAGACACTTTCAACCGTTGTCTCCACTTGGTGTCCACTCTGTTTATCAATACATTCTCATTTAAAACTTTAACACACACACAAAACAATTCCTTACCTCTAACGTTATAAAGGTTCAAACATTTATCATCAGTCCCTTTTGAATGTCTTTCACTTGAAACACAAGATTTCATTGTGAGGCCTATTTCAGGAAAAGGATCACTGTCAATGGGTTCTTCCTTCCTGCTACAGTAATCCTGCAGCATCTCCTTCTCTTCCCCCGTCAGTCTGAGACGCAAACGTGCAGACCGGAGACCAAGAGCAGAGGTCACTGCTGCTGTATTGTTCAGTTCAGGTCCAGCTACGTCCACGATCTGTCTCAGTGTGGTGTTGTCAGTGGAGATGAGAGCATGTCTGAGGCCCATTAAAGATGTGTCCTGAACATCCAGCCGGGCCCCATAGATCAGAGGCTCCTCCAGCAGCCAGTGTAGGGACAGTGTGGGCTCTAGTCTTTTCCATAAAAACAGTTTCCAGGTTTTAAAAAGCCTCTGATAAAAAGCAGACAGGTTGCACAGATTAAAACAGTCAGTATTCATTAAAAACAGTGAGGAGTCAAGTCCTAGTCTGTTCACTTTTTAAAAATGCTGCTGGCCACTGGTCTCCAGACCACATCAGCTGGGCCAGTGAGGAACTTCTGTAGAAACTGCATTCTGAAGGCAGCTACTCTGCTGGCCAGGTGGACCAGACCCTGCCCTCCTTCTTCTTTAGGTAAAAACAGCACGGCCTGTGGAACCCAATGCAGCTTGTCCCAGAAAAAAATCCAACATCACTGATTGCAGTTCTTTAAGGAGTCCAGCAGGGGGCTCTATAGATGCCAGAGTGCCAGAGTCCACAGGAGACCAAGTTGTTTATGATGAGCACTCTTCCTCTGTACGACATTTGTGGCAGCAGCCACCTCCACTTCTCCAGCCTCCCCTTCACTTTCTCAACCACCTCCTCCCAGTTCTTCTGTACAGTGAGCTCATCCCCTAAAAACACACCAAGATACTTAAAACCATTTCTTCCCCATGTTAGTCCTGCTGGTAGGTTGGGCAGCGAATGTGTTTTAAAACCAACTGCTAACCCTTCACTCTTCCCCCAGTTCACTTTTGCAGATGATACTATACCAAAATCTTTTCACAATGTTTTCTATTAAAAACACTTCTTTTTGATTTTTTATCATGACAATAACATCATTTGCATAGGCTGACACAATAAAATGCTTTGAACAGTGAGGTAAAATTAACCCTTCAATGGAAGACCGTATTTTACACAACATGGGTTCAATAGAGATGGAATATAACATCCCTGAAAGAGCACAACCTTGTCTTATTCCTCTCTTCATTTTAAAAGGTGCACTTAGTCCTCCATTGATTTTCAGTACACTCTCAATGTCCTGGTACAAAACCTTGATCATAGCAATGAAACCAGGGCTGAGACCAAAACTCTCCAGAACTTTCCAGAGGTAGAGGTGCTCAACCCGGTCAAAAGCTTTTTCTTGATCTAATGAAATGAGACCAAGGTCTATGTCCAATGAACTAGAGACGTCCAAAACATCAGGAATTAAAGACACATTGTCATGAACAGACCTGCCAGGCACACAGTAGCTTTGGTCCAGGTGTATGATCTGGTCCATTACGTCCTTCAGTCTGTTGGCCAGAGCTTTGGAGAACATTTTGTAGTCACAGCATAGCAGGGAAACAGGACGCCAGTTCTTTATCTCTTGGAGATCACCTTTCTTTGGAAGGAGTGTGATTACTGCCCTCCTGCAGCTGAGGGGCAATGACTCTTCAGCCAGGCTTTCATTTCAAACAGCAAGAAGATCTTCTCCCAGCACATCCCAAAACGTTTTAAAAAACTCAGCAGGGAGTCCATCGATTCCGGGAGCTTTTCCTCCCTCCATGCTCTGCAGAGCTGCGGACAGCTCCTGTAGCTGTAGAGGTTCTCTGATCAGCTGGTTGGAGTCCTCAGAGACACGGGTGTTAGGTGGGGGTTGTTTCTGTTTGTATAAATCCAATGAAGAAATCGTGAAACAGACTGGAGATTATAACACCGTTTAATCGGCCGAGGTCAGACAACTTCATCAAACAAGCATGCTTCCAAATCACTTGACTGACAAAGTGCTGACAAAGTAACAGTGTTCACAGTGCTGCTTATATTCTGTCAAAAAGGTGCAACCCACAAATTCCTTTCCATTTGGGTACATCACCATAAAACAATAAAGATGACATGACACTGATTTGTATACGTAACAACTGTAGACTCTCTGTCTAGCAAACAGTTGCTGACAACATATGCTTGGCTCCTATCCAAACATAGATCTGCTACTACTTAGGTGCTTCGCTCATATAAGGTTACAGCTTCAGACACCTAAAGGTAGGAGTGTTAACAGGTGGTAGGCAGACTTGATTAATACATTTCACGAAATTACAAGATTAATGAATTTCATGAAAATTCGTACTAACAGTTCACCCTTTTTTATTTAATCTTTTTTTTTGTCTTTAGGGGAGAAAAAGTTTTAATTTTCCTAAAAGGCGCTCACCATCACCTTCTACCAGAGTATGGTCCCTGTCTTGTACCTATAAGACTTCAAAATCATTTTATCATTGTTCGAATAACATAAAAATGTTTTAAGAGTGGTTGGAAATTACAGGTACAACTCATAGACCATAAACTCTCTTACAGGGGTCCAAAACCTTATTTCTAATACTTTATTTTGAAAGAAATTAGGATGAAAAGAACTCCTGCGTATTTAACCGACTAAACAGAACAGGTGGTATACCCTATATTATTTAATTGATTGTTGAATTTTAGGGAGAAACCCAATCCATGTTCTGCCTTTTCTTTTCTTTTTTTATGGTGAGTCACAGCACATCTAAAACAAAATCAAAAACATTCCATCCAGTCAAACCAAAATCTAATACTTATATATCACATCCCTCTTTTTTTATAGTTATTACCAAGAACTAAAATAATTCCTCAAATTTGCATGTTAGAATGTTTCCTCTGTCGTGGAAGTCTCAGGGTACTCCAAAAATAAATAAAAATAAAATAAAATAAAATAACAAACAAAAACCCTTGCTAACTACAAATGAAAAAAATCTTACCTATTGCGCAAAAAGAAATACAATTCTAACCTTCCTGTCTACCCAATAAACAGGAGAAAAGTGTTTTATTAAACAAAAAATAAATAAATAAAAATAAAATAATGAAATAATGAAGCCCCAATACTTCCATGGCAAAGGGCGTGGTATTCTCTTCTACTGTCCGGGTTAACTTTACATCTTCATCATCCTATTTTGGTGATGTAAGAGTTTGAGGTGCAGGGTATCCTTGTTCAGTCCACATTATTGATGTATGAATCAGAGTTAGAGTCCGAAAGGGAGATTGATTCAGAACTGTCTGGGTGGGGATCCCTGGGCACCGTCACCGGCGGGCAGTAGAAGGCCACGTTCCTAACAGGATTTTGAACCATAGTTAAATTAGTAACTGAGTTGACAGATCTTAAAATCAATGCACGAAAAATAGGAAAACAACAACACATGATAACAGAAACTATTATCATGATCGTAAAAAGGGGTACAGCAATACTCAAAAGCCAGGCCGTTAAAGGATTATTTTTGAACATATCAAAGAAATTTTCCAAAGGTTTTAAGTTATTATATCAAGTAGATTGACCGGGGTATGATTTAACACGCCCATTTCAATGTATGGCTCTTGAGTAAAGCTGCGTCCCTGGTATTTTCGAGTAGGTGTGACATAGTCCAGAAAAGAAGAAACAAACAAATAGAATGTTATTGCCCCAAATATCATTGTGAGATTACAAACAAGACATTTTCTGAAATATTTGTACATGTGAATCAGTCTGTACTTCCCTTGTTCAGGAAGAGGTTGTGCGACGTCATTGCTTCCGATGTTGACGGGATCACAGTCTCTGATTCCACAGTCTCCATTACAGTCTGCGGGGCAGCCTTGACCCTGGATGCATGTATCCATTGCGGTTGTCCTTTGATTTTGACTGCCGTTCTCGTCACTAGGAGTACTTGTGTGGGTGGTCCAAAGCGTGGCTCGCCCTCTTTTGGTTTAAGGCTGCGCACTAGGACTTGGTCACCCGGTTGGAAGGCATGTATGGGGGTCTCGGCTGGTGAGGGAAGGGACTCTATCACTTGTCTGGAGTACTCGGAGACAAAAGAAAACAAATGCTTAACATACGTCTGTTGTATTTCTTGTAATTGTGTCAAATCAATAGCTGGTTTTTCATGCATTATAACACCCAGAGGAAATGGTCGACCCATTAATACTTCATGTGGAGACAGTCCAGTAGTTTTGTTAGGCATAGATCTAATTGATAATAGGGTTAATGGTAATGCATCTACCCAAGTCATTTGTTTTGACTGATGAATTTTAATTAATTTATCTTTTATTGTACGATTAGTACGTTCAACTTGACCCGAACTTTGAGGTGAATATGGAATATGAAAAGTCCATTTAATACCCAATGCTAATGCTAGTTGCTTAGTTACTTTAGAAGTAAACGTCGTGCCATTATCAGAGTCAATGCCTTGAGGAATACCAAATCTAGGAATAACATGTTCCATTAAGCACTTGACTACTGTTTGAGCATTTTCCTTTCTCGTGGGAAAAGCCTCTGGCCATTTTGAAAATCTGTCCACTATCACTAAAAGGTATGCATAACCTTTTGCCTTTGGAAGGTGTGTAAAATCAATTTGCAATTGTTGAAAGGGTCCCTCTGGTTTAAGTAAGTGTTGTCGTTTAGGTGGATTTACATGTGGATTGCATCTAGCACAAATTAAACATCTTTGAGTAAATGCTCTGGCATGTTGTTCTATTCCTATTGCATAAAATATTTTGGAAATATATTTGGTAATAGCTTTGTAATTCACATGATTTATTCCGTGTACATAGGCAATGAGAGTGTCATAAGCTAGTTTTGGTAATACAACACGTTCGTGTAAATCTTTCCACAAGCCATCAATATCCTTGCAACATCCTTTGTCTTGCCACAATGTGACTTCAGACTCTTCAGCCTGATTTTGGAACGTTATCAAATCCGTAATAGTAAAAGGTGGATCAGAAATTGTCGTAACAGGCATTTCAGTATTCAACCAAGGTGGGAAAGAAGCATGCATTGCTGCATCTTTAGCATGTTGATCAGCTAAATTATTTCCTCTAGCTATATCTGAGTCACCTTTTGAGTGTCCAGCACATTTAATTATAGCTATTTGCTCTGGTAGCATTAAGGCTGTCAATAAATTCTTGATCAATTCAGAATTCAAGATTGGTTTTCCAGCATTTGTTATAAAACCTCTGTTATTCCATATTTTGCTAAAGTCATGAGCGGCAGAAAATGCATATTTAGAGTCAGTGTAAATAGTAACTGTTTTATTCTCAGCTAATATACATGCTCTAGTTAATGCGATCAATTCCGCTGCTTGTGCTGACAATGATGGCAACCGATATGCTTCCACACAACGGTCTTGATCATTGACAATAGCATATCCTGAAAGAATAGTATTATCATTTGGACGCATTGAGGATCCATCACAATATAGAACAAGATCATTATGTTCTAACGGTGTTTGTTGTAAATCTGCTCGAATGCTTGATGTGGAGTTGATTAATTCCATACAATCATGTACATAATCATTTTCTTCAGGTTGAACACCATGCAATAATGTTTTCAAATTGTTCGCTGGATTTGTACAAGTTGTAGTTGAGATAGTCAAATTCTGTGTACCTGTTAAAATGTGTTCATAATTACTACGTCTTTGACTAGTCATGTGTTGTGTAGTAATATTGCGCAGAATAATATCTACTGTGTGAGATGTATGTAAAATCATTGGATGACCAAGAACTATAGTTTGTGATTTTTCAACCATTATGGCAGCAGCTGCAACGGCTCGTAAACATGGGACCATGCCTTGTATTATTATTGGTAAGGTTTTTGAATAATACGCCACTGGTCTCATTCCACCACCGTGCACCTGTGCCAACACTGCAGAAACAACTTGTCCATCTTCAGCAACATACAAATGAAATGACAATTTATAGTCTGGAAGTCCAAGTGCTGGTGCACTGCAAAGAAGAAATTTAATGTGACGAAAAGCATGTTTCATTTCTTCAGACCATCGTACTGTTTCAGAAGCTTCCTCTATTGTAGCCTTTTGCAAGATGGAATCATGTGTAGCGTATTCAGCAAGCCATGCTCGACAATAGTTAACAAGTCCCAAGAATGACAACATCCCTGATTTTGTCTGTGGTCTTTCAATGTTCATGATAGCCTTTATTCTGTCAGGGGATAAATATCGGCATCCATCCTTTAGAACGTATCCCAAATAATTGACCATTGGTAGGCAAAACTGAAGTTTTGCAAGTGATGCTCTATGTCCTCCCAAAGCAAGATGAGTCAAAAGTGCCAAAGAATCTTGTATGCAGTCCGATTCTGTAGGAGATGCGATCATGATATCGTCACAATAGCACAATAGCGATGATGGACCAGGTAAGACCAGTTGCGATAGATGTGCATTAACTGCAGCCGAATAGACAGAGGCTGAATCAATAAAGCCCATGGGTAGCCTTTGCCATACATACTGTTCACCTTTGAAGGTAAATGCAAACAAATCCTGTGTGTTTTCATGAACAGGAATTGAAAAGTATGCAGAGCAAAGATCTACAACTGTGTACCATTTAGAGTCCGCTGGAAGTGCTGCCAAAATGGCGTTTGTGTCTGGTACTACCGGTGCCATAGGAAAAACAGCTTCATTAACTTTCCTTAAATCTTGTGTGAATCGATATTTATTAGTTCCAGGTTTCAAGATTGGGTTTATAGGTGTATTATTTTGTGAACGTCTTTTAATAATTACTCCCTGTTGTAATAAACTTTCGATAACTGGTTGAATTCCTTCTTCTTTTTCTTTAGATAATGGATATTGCTTTACATAGACTGGATATTTTGTGTAGTCAATGTGAGCTTCATAAGGTGGGATGTTCAACAGTCCTACATGATTAGCATGCAATGCCCATAATTCAGATGGAACAGAAGTCAATACTGAAGGAGGTTTTAACAAGATTTTCGTTTTTGTTCCAGCAATTTGAATTTGTGGTTTGATCTTATTAGATGAATCTTTTATGAAGAAATGTGTTGGTTTATCTCCATACGACCAAATGATATAGTCTTTATTTTGTTCTTCATTATCCGGAGTTAAATCAAGATGTTGATAACAAGATTTTAGCAAATAAACAAGGTCGGTAAAATTATTTTGAATCGCACACACAAAGAATTCAATAATTCCAGATGCATTTTTCCACAACAACAAAATACCATGTGGAGAAATATAAAGGCACTGTGGAATTTCTTCCATGTGAGTTTGATCAATCCTTATATTAGAAAATGGTTGATTAACAGGCTTCATCTTCAAAATCTGAGCTGCTACAGCTGCCTGACATGTTGCTAACCTTTTTAGTCCTTCCATTGTGAATAACTTGTTGAGAAAATCAACATTTACCAAAACAGATGTAGCTTGATGTGATTCACGAATAATATCCGAAAATAATTGATATGCTTTATTTGTTGGTATGTGGATTTCAACACCATCAGTTGAACAGATAATAGTAGCATTGAGTTTACTCAATAAATCACGCCCTAATAAGGACATGGGAACAGTAGAGCTTACAATGAATGAATGTTGAAGTTGTATTTCATCCAATTCTATTTTTAATGGTATGGACAGTGGCTCAGTTTGTGGGACACCCATGATACCGACAGACTGGATGGTTTTTGAAGTTATAGGACATATCAAATCCCTTTTATTCAAACAAGATATTGTTGCTCCAGTATCAACTAGAAAAGGAATCTTTTTACCCGCAACATACAAACTTAATTGCGATATGTCAGAAGGTGTGTTAGAAATCTGAAATTGTGGAACATTAATTAGGAATTTAACGTTACCATCCATGTCCCTCTGTCGGTTGTCCTATTTTCTCCATATCATATCAGCTGTTTTATTTGCATGTTCTTCCCATGTTTGTTGTTGGTTGACACCAAAAACTGGTTGACCTGTCTGATAGGAAACAGTTGCATTCTGATGAGGGATTGTGGATGATTGTGGAGTGTGAAATCCTCTTGCATCTCGACTCTCATTTTGCCATTTTAATTTACACTCTCTGGCCCAGTGACCCCTCTGTGAACAGTAAGAACATATGTCTGACATGTTCCTAAACATCCTGCCTCTTCTGTTGACACCGTTGAATCCTCTTCCTCTCTGAGAGAATTGGTATGCACCCTGTGCATTCATGGGTGGTCTCATTTGTGCTGTGTTGTTGTAACCTCTATTAACACCTCTACCTCTCTGAGTGTAGTCTTGAAATGCTATGAGTTGTCCATCTGTCTCAGAAGGTGTTTGAACAGCTTGCGTTATAGGTTTATTTGTGCCAAATAATCCTATAGCATCTAATTCTCTAATTTTCTTCAACAGATTTGTTGGACTCAAGGAGTACACGTTTGGTGCGGACAATTTTAGAGTATATGCTGATTGATCGCCTATGCCGTTCAAAAGCATTGAAGTGAAGAAAGGATCTTCTTTGTCAGAAATTTCTAATTTAGCTTGTTCTTTCCAGCATTTCTGAAATCTGGATGCATAATCTGACATTGGTTCATTAGGTTTACGTTTACAATTCAAGATCAGTGTAACATCTCTATCTTGAGCTGCGTTCTTATGCAAGAAATCTTTCAGTTCCTGAATGTGGGTGTCCTTATGTTGTTTAGTCAACCATGGAAACTTCTTTTCCAATTCAACTTCACCAGCTAAAGGACCGTCATGTTCATAGCTTAATGTATCACATTCATCAATCAATGTATCTATTTTAATATTAGGCATTAAAGTAGAAAGGATATAGCGAAGATCTTTCCCAGACATTGATCCATGCGTCAACAAAGAGCTCCACCAATTGATAAATCCTTTTGGATTAGTTAATGGCGGTGGTGCATCCTGAGTGATTCTAGAGATATCAACCAAAGTCAAAGGTTTGTTGATGACTTTGTCCTCAAAAACTACAAGTGGAGCATTGATGTTTGTAGAACTTATTGGTTCATTAGCACTCATTCTAGCTTGATCTCCTATTTTATCTTCTTCTACAAGTTGTTTGAATTTCAAATATGCCTCACGGACATCGCTGTCAGAAACGGTAGAAAGAATGCCTTGCACAATTTTTGAATCAAATGGTTTTTGAAAGTCAATCCGGTCCTGTCGTTCAGCTTGGAATCGTGCAATGACAGCATCAAAATCACAAAAGAGTCTCTTAGCTACAGGATCTACATCCTGACCTGTTTTCAGTACGGTAAAGATCTTTTTAAATTCACTCATAATACATTCTCTGATGTATTTCATTTGTTCCCTGATAATGAGATCTTTGTCACCACAGTATCTTCTTTCTATAGATTCAAAGACCTTTCTGCCATTCTTTAACCATGCAATAATACATTGCATTCTCCAAGCTTTCATTTCATTTGACACCATCTGTTTAAATGGAAACACAATCGTAGGAGTGACATTCCGAGTAAAGACATCTTTCTTTGGACCTGTGTCAGTCAATGCAGAGTATGCAAACAGCCAGTCATAAATGTCATCATCCTCAGCTTGACATGCGGCAACAGCTCTGTGTGTGATATCTGATCTGTCATGTCCTGAAGTCTTTGCATGTTGTTCATCTGTACCACTACGACAACTATTCTGTATGTCGTCTGGATGAGTTTGCAACATTGTAAAGTCAATGTGTTTGGTAATTCTATGCTTCTTTTTATCCTTAGTATGTATGTTACCAGGCCATTGAGAACTCATCAAATCCCAAGCTTCGAATACAGACAACATGTAGTCTTTATCCCACAGTGGATCACACACTGAAGTGTTCTCAATCAAGTAACCACGTACTAGATCCAGTTTCCGTTTATCAAAACTGCCTTCTATGGGATAACGATTATCAGTCCATGCAGCCAAAGAGCTCAGATATGGTTCTACATAATAAAAACCTATTTTGCTCTGGATCCACTCCCTCGGAGTCATGCCACTAACAGGTTTATCTGGTAGCAAAGTTAAATGCGGATTGGTTTTCAACAAGGCCTTCATGGCTTTCCGTTCCTTTCTTGGCAAATCAAGTTCAGATTTATTTTTGATAACAGTTTGATTGCATGTTGAGGTTTTACTATTTTCATTGCCCATGATGGTATGGTTCACTTAAATTTGGATTTATTTAGATAGGTCTATTTAGAATGTATGGAATATGATTAAGCAAGTTTTACGTGTCACATTTTTGTCTAGTTTTTTTTAAATGTTTTAATTTTTTAAATCTTAAATTTATTATCTTTGTTATGTACCGGTACTTTAATTTAATTAAATAACAATGTTAGTAGTTGCATGCATTCACAACAAATTAATATATATAACGTGCACTTGTATAAATTGTGCTATGATATCAGTCTGTCGAAAAAAGATAATAATTTGGTTTTGACAATTTGTAATTTTAATTTAGTTTTCTGGACAGTATGAAAAACAAAATTGCAATTGCTCGAGACTTTTAAACGAAGACAAGACAAGACAGTTGACCAGCAACACATATTAGGCCTACGTCAGTCATTTTATCCATTTCCTTTATTAATTAGCCAACACTACGACCCTGAAAAGATCCGCCTGCAATCTTTTTGATTCAGTTCGCAAGTTGCTATAAATGACTCTCTTTATTCCATATTCTTCCATATATTTCTGTATCGATACTTTTTCCATAAAATCCTTTTTCCATAAAAATCATCAGCTGCTATCACTCTCTCATTAATTGATACAATTTTACAAAGGGTTTCTACGCATTTTTATTCTGCAAGCCTACCCCTACAGCTAAGTATTAGCTGCGCTAGTCCCCTGATTTATAAATAAATTTAACACCAAGGTTTTAAAACATGCAAACCTTTGCAGCACTGCCAGTGTCCACACTGCAGATTATTCTATGTTCCTCATAGAAATTTTCACAACATCACATAGATATTCCATCACCCAATGTCAGAACAAGTCGTATCAGAAAGTCGTCTAATGAGTGTGTTAGTAATACCATGTATAACATAGACAACATAACAATGACATAAGCAGTTTTATACTTCATATAGTCCAGAAATGTAACGCTTTGAATGAAAGTCAAATGCAGTGTACATATATATGTCCAATCTTAATATAAATCAATAATTATAGAAACAGCTCCCAACAGGTCTTTTAACAGAGAAACAATACTTCCTCCAGGTAAGCAGAAAGATGATTTGCTTACCTGGATCTGAAGTGATCACTGTCGACTGTTCGTTGACGCCACTGTTAGGTGGGGGTTGTTTCTGTTTGTATAAATCCAATGAAGAAATCGTGAAACAGACTGGAGATTATAACACCGTTTAATCGGCCGAGGTCAGACAACTTCATCAAACAAGCATGCTTCCAAATCACTTGACTGACAAAGTGCTGACAAAGTAACAGTGTTCACAGTGCTGCTTATATTCTGTCAAAAAGGTGCAACCCACAAATTCCTTTCCATTTGGGTACATCACCATAAAACAATAAAGATGACATGACACTGATTTGTATACGTAACAACTGTAGACTCTCTGTCTAGCAAACAGTTGCTGACAACATATGCTTGGCTCCTATCCAAACATAGATCTGCTACTACTTAGGTGCTTCGCTCATATAAGGTTACAGGTTCAGACACCTAAAAGTAGGAGTGTTAACAGGTGGTAGGCAGACTTGATTAATACATTTCACGAAGTTACAAGATTAATGAATTTCATGAAAATTCGTACTAACAACGGGGTAAACCATCACAAAAAGAGTCAAACAGCTGTTCATTGTCAGTGTACTCACTGCTGTAGAGCCCAGAATAAAAGTCCACAGCATGTCTTCGGATGTCTCCAGCTTCTTTCAGCTCCTGTCCTGCTGCTGTTCGAAGACCATGCATACATTTATTTTGTCCATTCTTTTTTTCCATTCCAAAGAAAAACTTGGACGGGGCGTCCATCTGAGCCACACTTTGGAATCTCGATCTGACGGGGGCTCCCTGGGCTCTGGTGTCCAGCAGGTCTGTCAGGGCTTTCTTTTTAGCTTTGAGAACTTCAATATGTCCTCAATTTCCTGTGGAATCTATCAAGGATTGAAGTTCCACAATATCAATCTCTAGAGCTTTTACAGATCTGGTAATGTCCCGTGTGACATTGAGAGTGTACTGCTGACAGAAAACCCTGATTTCAGCCTTCCCACAATCCCACCACTGTCTTAAACACTTCAAATCAGGACATGTCGTTCTAAAATTCCTCCATAAAAACCTAAAACCCTCTAAAAAGTTTTTATCAAGAGCAGGGAAGTGTTAAAATGCCAAAAAGCACTCTGATGTTTAAAATGACTAATAGAAACGTGACACAATACTAATGAGTGATCAGTAAAACCAGCAGGCACGATTAAACATTTTTTTTAAATGTTCATCTGGTGTTTAAAACAATAAAACCAATCTAACCTAGCTAGTGAAATAAAACCATCTCTGGTGTGAGACCACGTGTACTGTTTGTTGTCTTTGTAAAATGACCTCCATACGTCAGACAGGTCATGAGTTTCAATGAGTTGTTTTAAAAGCCATTTAGAAGCAGGATGAGGTTCAGTATGATTCCTATCAACAGAGTCAGTGCAGTTAAAATCCCCCCTAAAAGCACAAAGACATCTGGAGTGACAGTGTTTAAAAGAATGTTCATTTCATTTAAAAAAGGTATTCTGTCTGCTCCTGTAGCTGGACTGTAAATATGAATTAAAAAGAGCTCACACTGTTCATCAACAGCTCTGACCACCAGCAGCCTCCCCCGTATTACCTCTGTCACAGTGTACGAGACAGGTGCACCCCCCCCCCCCCCCCCCCACTACTGCTGCTACTGTGGCTCAGGATAACCTGACCCCCCCATTCTCTCATCCAGTCCACTTCATTAAAAGAAACATTATATCAACGTGATTCATTTTCATTACTTCATACAACATCGCTCTTTTTCTGGAATCTCTAGCTCCATTTAAATTCAGAGTTCCTTCTTTAAAATGACTCATGGAGAGAGAGATTAAAAAAGTAACAACTAGAAACAAAAACATCTGTATTTTAAAAGATAACCTACAATTCTTTGTTTTCATCATCATCATCATCATCATCATCATCCCCGTCATCACCAACATTGTTACACAGTCTCAGTTTGGACACGTACTTTCTTAGTCGATAAGTTTCCTGATCAGAAAAGAGTCTTGTGCCGACTCAAAAAAAAGCCTTTTATCAGCTAAATCATTTTCTATTTTTACACCCCACATATTTTTGTTTTTGTGTAGAAACAGTTTAATTTTTTCTACACTGTAGTCTCTTTTGTTTTTCTGTCTCTGAGAGTATCTGCACTCAGACGTTTCACTGTCAGTGAGATGGGGAGAGTCCTCATCAGCACTGACCTCTGATCCTGGATCAGATTCTTTTGGTTTGTTTTCTGTTTTTCCTTTTGCTTTCTTTGTTGTTCTTTTCTTTTCTTCTAGTGAAACATTTTCACTAGTCTTTGATTTTCTTTTGGAGCGAGGAGTACTAAGAGAAGACTCTTCTTCCTCCATCTCCTCCTCAGCAGGTTCAGTACAGACCCTCCCTTTACCTGCTGCCTGTTGCTCAGTATCAACACTAGACCCATTCCCCACCTCCATCTGCTCACCTGTCTGCTCCTTAAACCCCCCACTCTGTGTCCCCTCACCTCCTCCACTCTGTGTCTCCTCACCCCCTCCACTCTGTGTCTCCTCACCTCCTCCACTCTGTGTCTCCTCACCTCCTCCACTCTGTGTCTCCTCACCTCCTCCACTCTGTGTCCCCTCACCTCCTCCACTCTGTGTCCCCTCACCTGTCTGCTCCTTAAACCCCCCACTCTGTGTCTCCTCACCTCCTCCACTCTGTGTCTCCTCCACTCTGTGTCTCCTCACCTCCTCCACTCTGTGTCTCCTCACCTGTCTGTTCCTTACCCCCTCCACTCTGTGTCTCCTCACCTCCTCCACTCTGTGTCTCCTCCACTCTGTGTCTCCTCTCCTCCTCCACTCTGTGTCTCCTCACCTCCTCCACTCTGTGTCTCCACCACTCTGTGTCTCCTCACCTTCTCCACTCTGTGTCTCCACCACTCTGTGTCTCCTCACCTCCTCCACTCTGTGTCTCCACCACTCTGTGTCTCCTCACCTTCTCCACTCTGTGTCTCCACCACTCTGTGTCTCCTCACCTTCTCCACTCTGTGTCTCCTCTCCTCCTCCACTCTGTGTCTCCTCACCTGTCCGTCTCCCACCTGCACTGGATCCCTCAGCTTCATCTTTGTATGGACATGCTCTGATCAGATGCCCCTCCCTTTTACAGTGAAGACATTTCATGTTTTCAGAAGTGACATAAATCACATAATCAAAGTCTTGTACTCTCAGGTTGAAAACAAGATTAAGCTCCACATTTCTTTTATTTAAGATCTTATAGACCTGACGTCTGTGAGAGACCACGTGACTGAGCTGCGGGGCTTTACAGCCTGAAGGCAGCTTCTTAATAGGAGAGACTATTTTCCCGTGTCTTGATAACTCCCTTTGCAGAAAGTCATCATTAATAAACGGCGGACAATTTGACAAAACGACCTTCCTAGAAGGCAGAGACAGAGAAGACACGGGAACGAAAGCCCCATTTATGACCACTCCGTTTTCCACCACGGCGTTCGCCTTATCAACGCTGTCTAAAAACAGAACCACCGCTCCATTCATCCAGGCCGCAGATTTAACACTCTGTGGTCCCACCACCTCAGCAACAGCCAAAGCACATTCATTCACCGAGTAACGAGAGGCACCGGCGATCTTTACGCCGTGCCTTCTCGTTAATCCACTGAACTCGACACCCATTACCTCCACACAAGCAAACAAACACACCGCAACACGCCGACCAGCGTTCACACAGCTCCAGCTCCACCACCTGCTCCAGAGTGGAAATCCTGGCACTGCAGAACTTTCCGGACAGGCTCGGTCCAGCCCAGTCAGGAGGATGAAAACAACCTCCAAACAGTACAGGCTCTTTAAGCAGCCAGTACAAAGAGTGGGAGTGTCCCTGTCTCTGCCTGTTCACCAGACTCCACACGTTAAAAACACTTCGATAAAATCCAGTGACAGAGGAAATGTTCACTTTCTTTAAATCCATTAAAAACAGAGACGAGCTCAGCCCCAGTTCTCCAAACCGCTGTAGAAGACAGCAGGCCAGCGGTCTCCAGACCAGGTCTGCAGGCCCAGTGAGTAGTCTCTGGAGGAACTGCAGGCGGAGAGTAGCCCCCCTGCTGGCCAGGTGAACTAGTCCATTTCCTCCTTCCTCTTTAGGGAGGAAGAGCACACTCTGAGGAATCCAGTGTAACCTGTCCCAAAAGAAATCAACTAACACTCTTTGAATGTTACACAGGAGAGAGGACGGAGGGTCGATACAGGTCAGTCTGTGCCACAGGGCAGAGGAAACAAGGTTATTGGCCACAAGTACACAACCTTTAAAAGACATCTTTGGCAACAGCCACCTCCATTTATCAAGACGTCCTTTTACTTTTTCTAAAACACCCTCCCAGTTTTTACTAACAAATGTTTCATTCCCCAAAAACACTCCCAAATATTTAAAACCGCCTGACTTCCAAAAGAGGCCTCCAGGCAGACTGAGCCGACCCCTCAGCTTCTCTCAGCACTCAGGCCTCCGTTGATCTTTAGCACACTCGCAATGTCACGGTACAAAACCTGGATCTTAGCTAAGAAACATGGGTTGAACCCAAAGTCGGTTAGAGTCCGCCATAGATACTGGTGTTCAACCCGATCAAAAGCCTTTTCCTGGTCTAGTGAAATCAGACCAGTGTCTACAGCCAATGAACCAGAGACTTCCAAAACATGCCGAATAAGAGTGATGTTATCACTGATGAGCCTGCCGGGCACACAGTAGGTCTGGTCTGTGTGGATGATCGACCCCATTACCTGCCTTAGTCTGGATGCCAGGACCTTAGACAGGATTTTGTAGTCTGTGCAAAGTAATGACACTGGTCTCCAGTTCTTTAGATCCTGAAGGTCGCCTTTCTTTGGCAGCAGAGTGATGACTGCTCTCCTGCAGCTCAGAGGCAGACGACCCCTCTCCAAACTGTCTCTTAGAACCTCCAGGAGATCCTCTCCCAGCACACTCCAAAACACTTTATAAAAGTCAACAGGAAGGCCATCAATACCTGGAGCTTTTCCATTCTGCAGACTCATGACAGCAGACTAGAGTTCAGACAGAGACAGCTGGGCCTCAAGCTCTGTGTTGTTTTATTGTTTTCTTAACAACAACGCAGTGACAATCAGCGACAGAGACAAACGTTCACGCCACAGAGCTGTGTGCATGACATCAGCGGAGTGTGTCTGACAGACACACACACACACACACACACACACACACACACACACACACACACACACACACACACACACACACACACACACACACAGAGACACACACACCTACACACACACACACACACACACACACACACACACACACACACACACACACACACACACACACACACACAGAGACACACACACCTACACACACACACACACACACACACACACACACACACACACACACACAGACACACACACTCAGATCAGCTGAACCTCTGATGTGATTGAACACAATTTGTCAAAATATTAAGACATTCCTTTAAATAACATATTATGTACCATTAATGTCATGACAGGTTTTCTAACTGTGGACTGTCAGAGACTCACTGTGAAGTCGTGGCCTCAGCTCTGAAGTCCAACCCCTCCCATCTGAGAGAGCTGGACCTGAGCTTCAACGAGCTGCAGGATTCAGGAGTGAAGCTGCTTTGTTCTAGACTGCAGAGTCCAAACTGTAGACTGGAGACTCTGAGGTAAGACAACAGGTTTAATTTCTCTGTTCAGATTCATATGATGTGAAACTAAACTGTAGACTTCAGGCTGATAATCAAATGATCCACACTGAGGATCTTAATGCTGAAGTCCATTTTCTTCTTCTGTGGTTTTATCCACAGAGTGGTAGCAATTTAAAGCCTTACATTTTAAACCTAAATACCGTATTGGTCCGACTATAAGACGACCCTGATTATAAGACGACCCCCGTTTTTCAACACTTATATTTAGAAAGATTTGCAGAGCAGATCTTGTATTTATAAAGAACTTTCTTTAAAGAACTTCATTTTATTTGAAAATAACAATATTAAAAACATATAGAATTAAACACCTGTTGTATTGATAATCATAATAATAATTAACATACCGTATTTATCGGTATAGGCCTACGGCACTTTTCAAAACAAAGTGTTTCACAAGGGCGAACTATGTACAGTATGATTCAACATTAAAATCGATTAACAATCAAACAATATTATCAACATGTTTTTAACATTTTGAAATAACAGAGGAAATACAGGCAACGTTTTTAACTAAACTACCGCTAAACTAAAACTCTCCAAACTTCTCCTCCGATGTCTCCTATTCCTCACACACGTCCTCCGCCCCGCTGTGTTCTCTCTCACTGTCATCACTCCCCTGCTCCTCCCAGAGCGCGTCATGTGTGTTGATATTTAAAGGGACAGGCGAACAATTAGAGCTGCGCTCTGAATACTAGACCCCGAATATAAGACGACCCGACTTTTTCGGACCTATTTCGATGGGGAAAAAGGCCGTCTTATATTCGGACCAATACGGTATATAAAAAAATAACTTGTTGTATATTTCACTCTTTACCACCTGAACAGCTGATTTTTAGATAAATTATGAATAATTAAACAAAGAAAAACAGTCATTCCAATTTCAACCATCAGACATAAAAATAAAGTCAAACACTTGTTTTGTCTGAGATGTTTGTGACACTGTGAGATTCTGAAAGTGTCAAAGGAAATTGAAGACTCTTTGATTGAATGTCTTCTCTATAACTAAAATAAATATTACAGATGTTTAATTAGTTCACTTTTCGTTGCAGACGATCGTCTTTGTTTTTTGGGTTAGGGTTAGGGCTAACTCTTATCTTAGGGCAGGGATGTTAAACATACGGCCCAACAGCAGGTTTCATCTGGCCCGTGAGACGTTTTGGGAAGAAGGAGGAAATGTATTGAAAAATATTTTTTTATTTTTTATAAATACATTTTTGTAATACTTATTTTCCCTGAATTGTATTAAAACCTATAATGAGCAACGTAAAGGTTGATATCATCATACTAAAATTAATCAAACGGGGCACTTTGAACTATTTTCTCAGCAGGGAGTATCATAAAAAAGACGACTGGCCGAGCTCCTGCATTACTCTGGTAATACATCACATCAGAAAACAGGCTGAACACCTGAGAGAGGTGACACAGAATGCAGGTTTTCAAGAGAGATCGAAGGAGCGATATTTCTTTAGTTTTATTTGCTCACAAGTTGCCAGAATTTCATCAAAGCTACGAGACTTAACGACAGGAGGCGCTGCACTGCACGCTCATCATGACGGTCTTCAGTTCTGTCCACACTTCTTACCAGTTTCTCCTGTCTTGACTGATGTAAAACAAAAGTTTTACTAATGATAACAAAGCTTCCTATGGAGTGAGCCACAAAGAGCAGCTCGTGCAAATAAAAAACAATCCTCTCTGTCCTGCGTAACGGCCCAGACCGTCTCCTCACATCCAGTGTAGTTTGTGGACACCGGCGTTGAGCCTGATGATAGACTTATTTTACCTCTGGTTATTGTAAAAACAGTAAATTAAAATGAATATTAACTGATTTTATTTACAGATGGTTCATTTTTAGGTCACCCAGAGGTGAGCGTGTTGTGTTGATCACCTCAAAGTTTCAGTGTGACATCACTTCTAAATGCAGTAGCCTGCTGTTGTGCCTTTATCACCAGCTTTAATCAGACTGTAAAAATATAACTATTACTGAACATTTCATTCTTATCGGAAAACAATATCACACACAGGCTGTCCGATCATACAGAGGTCTGTGGTTTAACCCCGGAGCAGCGCTAAAATTCTTGAATTGCGCGTGGAGATGGCACAGATTCATGACGCATAAAAAGTCAGTGACAGAGTTAGATCACGATAGTGCGGACACGTAGAAGAACGGACTGCCAGACTCATATCAAAAGTGGTTTAACTGAGTTTACTTAGTTAAAGAAGTTGAACTCCACACGGAGCTGATCAGACTGCAATGATCAACGCTGAAGGATCAATTCAAGTCTGTTGGTTTGGAAACATTTGATGCCTGACAGTGAAATACCTGAAGATGACTGTTTACATCAAAGACACTCTGTGTGTTTGTTCAACATATTCATGTGAGCAGGTTTAATCTGTGATGAACCTTAACGAGTGCAGAGTACAGAGTTTGTCAGTTCGTCTGCATCTTGTTCTGCTACATATACTCGTTTATCTCATTTATCAAGGACACAAACTCTTTGTCTTTAAGTAAAGAATTGTTAAATCTTCACTGCTTACTTTTCTGGTTATTTACAGAAAGAGAGAGGAGAGCAGATAAGGGGGTGTGGTCTGAAATAATCATATTATGTATATTGCTGTCAATCACATTCTCCACCATAGATTGTGATAAAATAGATAATCAATCCGAGAGTATGAGTTATGAGCATTAGAATAAAATGTGTATTCACGGGCTGTAGGATTTACAACACGCCATATGTCAGTCATTGCCAAAATGTCCTTTAGCCTAATTCATGAAGTGCTGCTGATAACGCACCATCAGATGGAAGTGGGCGGCCAGGCCTATCCACAACCGGATCACTGACTGGGTTATTGAGATGGAATCACATTCAACTTGGAAATAAATTCATTATTAGGAGCGTAGGCATTCACTAGAGTGCACTTCACATTGAGTAAGAAACCTGATATGATGATATACTGTATCTGCCATCTTTATCAGCTATTTCTTGAGATAACCTAAAAGTGTACGCTTTGATATTTAAATACTGACAGCTCTAGAGGCTCCATTACCTGGTGATGAAAAGACTTAGCCGACCCATCTCTGTCTTAATTTAACAGATATATATTTTATTATGAAGTACACACACACACACACAACACAGACACACACACACACACACACACACACACACACACACACACACACACACACACACAAAGACGGAATGGTTCAGCCACATGTACACACACACGTGTGTTGTGTAAGTACTACACACAGCCTGACTTACAGACGTGTGATTCATTTATTGTTCAGTCACTTTAGGCCATGTTATCTATATCAACAGGACGTTGATGCCCTCTGCCCCGGGCCTGACAAGTTCAAAATCCTGCCGGACTGATGTCTCGTACTCAAGCCGGGAAACAGTACCGATAGCCGGG
>NC_089198.1:5857216-5892216 GCF_963930695.1 Labrus bergylta | reverse complement strand
CTTTAATTCATCAGGGCTACAGATTCATAAAAACATGCCAACATGTTTCAGCCATACAGGCCTTCATCAGGGCAGGTACAAAATGGCAGCCAGGCTACTTCCTTTAACGCTTTCCAGCCAGTCACATGATCAGTAGTAGTCACATGGTTTAGTAAAAAGGTTACACATTTAAACAATAAAAAGTTAATCATCAAAATGTAAACATCATACCAAGGCAGATGAGAAGTTAAAAGTGACTAAATATACAAACAAATTACTACAAAAGTGCTGAAAAAAAAACAATACACCTAGAAGAAAGGTTCCAGAGAAGAGAAAAGTCCAGGGGGCTCATCTATCAACAGTGTGTGAGCACGGATCTGTGTGTAATGAGTAAGAACATTCCCACACAAAGAGTGGAATTGATCAACTTGTTCTTTTACTTAGAAATGTGAGTAAATATAAGCACAGCTCTGAGCATGCTCACACACAGAATCTAGAGGTAGAACATTAAAACTACAAATAAAAAGCACCACGAGTGTCACAGCACGCCAGAATCCATCTCAACCTGGATGCATGTTCCCAGTTTTTTTCATTCAAAACACAAAATAAGTGATTTTGTGTGGTTTGAAACAGATTTTCTCCTCTGACCTGTCACCTTCTCTCATGCAGCATTTGTTCTTTTGTTAGTAACTTCGACTAATCATTTATCTGGGTCACTTAGCGCGAGAGTTACTAACCTTATTTTATCTCTTTATTTATTTATCTCTTTATTTATTACCCTTTTTTATTCAACTTCTTCCACTTCCATTCCTGTTGTTATGAAGCTCCTTTTCTTTGCTCTCGTAGTCATTATTCCGACGAGGTAAATATATTCAGGTGGTTTTTAAAGAGGTGTGTTGTTACCATAAATGGTTAATTGGAGGCGTTTCTGAATGTAAATGTCCCCGAACGTGTGCGAGCCTGCAGGTTAAGAACATGGGATTTATCAACACTGATTACCTCCCGATGTTCTTAACCAGCAGACTCGTGCACGTTCACGTAACTTATGTGGAAGTGGAGTTAAAACTCAGAACATCAGCATTACAATAATGCTCATTAATCTCTCTCTCATTTCTAGCATCTTAATTGGGGAAAAAAAGTAATTTATCCTCTCGACATCCCAATGAAATACTTATTTCTGTTTGATTTCATCCCCGATTGTACAGCCCATTAGCATTCCCTCAGACTTATTTATATTTAATGTGTACCCTGAAATGACGCCCCCCTAATATAATGGTAGGGAAACACTGGATATACCTTTTATCTTTTGTTCTACCTTAATATATTCTGCCAGCGGTTCAATAGATAGTACGAACATCAATGGTGACAATGGATCCCCTCGTCTGGTACCTTTTGAGATCTTAAAAATACATTTACATTCCTCCATTAACTCTAACTCTGGCATTAGGCTGCTTGTTGAGCGGCAGTAGCTCAGTCTGTAGGGACTTGGGTTGGGAATCGGAGGGTCACCGGTTCAACACATCACTCAACTGTCTCTGACATGATGATGCCTTCAAGGACTCTCAGTAAACACCTCACTCAACTGTCTCTGACATGATGATGCCTTCAAGGACTCTCAGTAAACACGTCACTCAACTGTCTCTGACACGATGATGCCTTCAAGGACTCTCAGTAAACACGTCACTCAACTGTCTCTGACACGATGATGCCTTCAAGGACTCTCAGTAAACACGTCACTCAACTGTCTCTGACACGATGATGCCTTCAAGGACTCTCAGTAAACACGTCACTCAACTGTCTCTGACACGATGATGCCTTCAAGGACTCTCAGTAAACACATCACTCAACTGTCTCTGACACGATGATGCCTTCAAGGACTCTCAGTAAACACATCACTCAACTGTCTCTGACACGATGATGCCTTCAAGGACTCTCTGTCCCTTTAAGCTTCAAGTCACCAACACGTGACCACGAGAACTGAAAGGTGGCGTGCTACTTTCCACGCCCACTTCACTTCTGAGCAGGACTGAAGTCCCTGCTGCTATTCATACTGGATGTTCTGTATCACTGATAATCAGAATAATCATGATAACGATGATATTATATGATCAGAATAATAATAATAACTTTATTTATATAGCACCTTTTAAAAACACAGGTTTACAAAGTGCTTTGACAAACAACAAAAACAAAAACAAGAACAAACTAAAGCAAACAAAGAAAAGAAAGAAGAAAATAAAATAAAAATAGTAAAACCAGTAAGAAAAGACATTAAGAAGACGACATCACATAAAAGCAAGTCTGTAAAAGTATGTTTTAAGAAGGGATTTAAAAGAATTGAGGGTTAGGGTTATCTCCTCAGGGAGGTCGTTCCAAAGTCAAGGGGCCCTGACTGAAAAGGCCCGGTCACCTTTAGTTTTAAATCTCGACTTTGGAACGACCAGGAGGCCCCCACCTGAGGATCTAAGACAGAATAATCAGGCTGGCTCAGGCTGGCTCATATGGTGTCAGCAGCTCTGTTACATAGCTTGGAGCGAGCCCCATCTGTGTTTATCATGAATAATATAAAGAATAATCATGAAGTCTCTCTCAGAGTGTAATCTCTCATTTATGTCTTTTTATATCAACAGGTGCTGAGTCTTTAAAGAGAGGATCCTGCTGATCACAGAGCTGGAAGCAGCAGCTGGTGTGTTGGTGAGTCTTTAACTGGGCTGTGTTACTGGGAGACTGACGGACCAATCACAGCGCAGATGACTCTCAGTGCTGCAGTCTGAGCTGCTCTGAGATCAGCTCCACCGTCACACACAGGACCATGACCTCGGACATTTTTCTATTCTCATATTCTGAATTTAAACTGCTTCATGACTCAACGACCGAAGATGAACTCTTTGATTTGTATATAAATGTTTCTGTTGCAGCGCCACCCTGTGGACATGTGTAGTGGTGCAGGTTATTCATTGACTCATATTCACAGATAACAGTAGAAGTTGATTCCAGCTGTGCAAGTTAAAGTGTGAAGTTCTGCTTTTAACCACGAGTCGTTGGTCGTCTGATAATAAATCAGTCGTCTCTTTGTTGGATCAAAACAAAGAGGAGGCTTCACTGAGTTTTTAAAAGAACTACAAACAGGATGTCTGGATCCAGGTGCAGAGTCAGCACCTGAATATTTGATGTAATATGAGATGATATAAAAAGAGCTGAATAACATGCAGACTCAATCACTGATATTCATTCATCATGTCAGGGTAACAACGGACACGTTATCAAACTATCTTTATTTTTAACTTCTGATGTTTATTACACTTTGATGTTTGAACCTTCTGTTTTTATTATCTCAGGATTTTAAATAGAAATAAATTCAATCTGTGGAGGGTTTTATTTGAATAATAATTCATGTTTAGGTTCTGTTGCTGCTATCACTGCTTTCTGCCAGCAGGTGTCACTGTTTCCACAGTTTCCTCCCAGACTGATCGATCTGAAGAGATTATTTCTGTGTCAGGAAACACAAAGAAAGATAGATGATGCCAGCTCTTTTATTTGTTCTTATGTTTTTATATTTCATGTTCAAGTTTAATGTCTCTTTTTGTAATCACTGCCCCCTAGTGGACAGGAGTGTGGAGCGATTCAAAGGCAGAAAAAGAATCTTTGACTGGACTTCTGTAATGAAGTGAAGTGTGAAGGAAGTTGAGCTTTCTTTGAGTCTCTCTGTAGTTTGTAACTGAATACTTGGACTCTTCTTCACTTTAGAGGGAACATGTTCTCCACATTTCTTCAACACATTCTCTACGAGTTCCTCGTCTGATCTAATTAACCCCGTGTTTTAAGATGGGCTGGTGTTTCTGCTCTTGGTGTAAAGCCAGACACAGTGATCTTTCTGTCATGTTGTTCATGTGTGTTACTCTTGATAATTCACTCAAATAATGTCTCTATATTCTACAAGTGATTTACTTTTTAAATAACTGACACCATGTCAACACAAAGTTTCACTGCTTCCAATCCGCCTCTTATACGACGGCCATGTTGCATTAAATAACATCAACCACTTCTGTTTATTAAATATCACAGCCTGGATTTTATTAAGGCTGTACATTAATCTTCTTCTTCATTGAAATTAAACTTAATTTGACTCAAACATGAAGTTGGTGTTATTTTCTGATGTTTATGTTTTTGTCCTCTTGAGTCGTTTGTTTTCAGATGTTCATCAGGCTCCAGTCCCATCGAGGAAAAGTTAATTCCTCATGATTTAATTCATGAAGCCGACCCGAAGTTTTGGATGACACAGTAAATATAGACTTTAGTTCAGTATATAATTCATATCATTATTTTAGTTTCATTGTGGAGAAAAAAAAGCAGATTGGAGCATATTCCAGACAGACACAGCCTGTCCCGGTTACCATAGTAACAGTCCCTGTAACCATAGTAACTCACTGTCCCTGTACCCTTAGTAACTCATATAGTGATAGTAACTCACTGTCGAGATCGATCGTCAGCGCAGACTGCTGGATATCGTTTGGAAACCTCACATCATCTTACACAGAGCAGGGGAGGAGTTAACTAAATGATTTGAAATGAATATACAGAGATGTTTGATTAGTTTTGTTCCCAGTGGTGTTACTAAAACAGCGGAGTGGTGGGAACATTTAAAAAAACTGATTTCTAAGCCTAACCATTAAGTCGTGACATTAGCATATTTGTTATTTTCTCCTTTAATAAAACATAAACGCCATCAGTGACCTCAAATTACGACTGAACTATTTGAATCCCTCTAATGTATCTTCTTCATATTCTGTTGTTAATATTTTGAATGGTCTGCTGATGCAAAGTGGAGCCTGAAGAAGTGAGTATACTCTTAATTAGTCCCTAAATGTTTTAAGGGTCCCGTCCTAATCGGCCTCTGTTGTAATCAGTGACATGAAAAACTCCTGCAGATTTAGTTCAGCTAATAAATGAGCCTTTTGTTTTTACACACTGACACTCTTCTGCTGCTCGACTTAAAGGAGTAGAGATTGTTATGAAGTCAACATAAAGCTCAGAAGAGGAGCAGATCTGATCTTTTTAATGTTGACAGACTTCAGACTGAAACACCTACATGCCTTTACGTCTCCTCATTCCTGAGCAGTGTTAGAGGTGATGTGTTACATCTTTGTAGACTTTTATGTTATGTTAACATGTATGGACCGGACCCTGGAATTAGAAGTGCTCACTTTAGTAGGGGTCCAGATAATGGCACAACGTGGTGTAGTTTGGTACCATAGCTTTGGTACGTGTCCCTAAATATTTCACATATTAAGTCGCTCACCTCTAAAATAAATGTACAATAATTGTAAGAGCAGCGGGCTACCTTTTGCTTCTAACTGTTATTTTTGGTTTGTGGTGAACAATGAGAGAAAAAGTGATGAAAAGTTCAAAAACACTCTTTGACAGGCCCTTTAAACATTTCTTCTGCATCATATCTGGATATCTTTACCTGTAATAGTCGGTTTTGGAGTACCTCTAAACCTTTCATGACTTTAACATATAAAAGCAGATGTTCCACCTGTGTCTGATCAAGTTAGGTGCGTAACCACAGACTCATGGAAGAAGTCTCGCGAGAAAGTGGGAGAACGCAGGTAAGCCTATATTTAAATGAATTCACTCAATTTACTTGTAAAACTACAAGTGTTGAGACTCATCTCACAGCTAAATACATCTGTCATGTTTTAATGAATTATTATAAAATCTCGGGTTTCTTTCCAGATGAAAACGTGACAAACCGAAACATGACGTCCTCGTCCACGAGATTTAAACTTAATATTTACAGTCTGAGGTTTGACCGTTAGCTCGAGTCCTCTTTTAAATCTAACTGTTTGTTACTCACCTCATGAAGAGTTGTTTTCATCCTCTCCAGTGAAGAAAATCTCCCTCAGGTGAACCCGGAAGTTGTCCGAAGATTGAAACGTATTAATTATTCGGTCTACTTTCAGGTGAGCATCAATCAGCAGCAGTAACGTCCCGCCAGGATAAAGTGTCTATGGACAAGATGGGACTAGGTTGTGGTTTCTTTGAAAGTTTTAAAGTACAACAAGATAATTAAGGAGAATTTGGATTTGGAAAATCTTTATTGTGCCCCGAGGGACAATTTGGTTTGCAACAGCGGTCCATATAGGCAATACATCCATAAAAAACAGCACAATGACATAAATACATATAAAACATAACTACCATGGATATCACCATGATGGACGTGAGTGAGGTAAGGGACAAAAGACCAACAATACCTACAGCTTATTTAAAAACCCAACAGCTGATGGAACAAACGACCTCAGGTATCTATTTGATTTCGACCTCCTTAAATAAGTGAACCTCCGCCCTGTCGGTAGAAGTTTAAACTCTGCATGCAGGGGGTGCTGAGGGTCTTCCAAGATGGCCTTTGCCTTTCGAGCGGCTCTTACTTGAAAAACAAAAAACATGGCCAAGATCAGAGACAGACTGAAACAGCTCTGCTAGCATGAAAAAAACAGAAAACGTTTTATTTCTGCTTTGCTCTTTCCTCCTCCTCCACTCTCTCTCTCTCTCTTTAATGGCCTGGATGAAAACGTGATAAGGGATTTCTGTGTGTGTGTGTGTGTGTGTGTGTGTGTGTGTGTGTGTGTGTGTGTGTGTGTGTGTGTGTGTGGCCTGCAGAGCTCAACTGCTGCATACCTGCAGGCTGCACGCAGGTACTCTTAAATCTTCCCTTTAAGATCGACCTTCTGTCAAAACAACTCCAAATATGTTCTCCGCCTGAGTCATGCTGACTCCATTAAGAGGCTGTGAGAGTGTCTGTGTGTTAAACAGAGTTTTCACTTTTCATCAAGTTCATTTTTTTTGTTGTGCACTTGTCTTTTCTTTCGTGAGCAGTATGAAAAATGTCAAAAAAATGTCAAATTGCTTTCCCTCTTTATTGTCACCAAACGTGTTGCATTACGGCTCACCACAGAACGCTCTTCTTAGACGTCCACATGCACGACAGAGACAGTCTGCAGCCCGAAAAATTCAATTCTGTGTCACACCACAAAAAAACACATTCCAAGTGTGTTTACCCCGTCCTCCTCTTTGCAGATACACGACACAAAGAGATTCTACAATTCTACAATTCACTCAGCAGACGCTTTTATCCAAAGCGACGTACATCAGAGAGTAAGAACAACACAAGCAAGGATCTAGAAAAAAGGGAACAATGTCAGTAAGAGCAAACGATCAGCTTTGAGTCTGATTGGACACACAGGTGCTGACAGGAAGTGATCAGAGGCAAAGCACAACATTGAGGGCAGTTCTTGAGAGCTCTAATCAGTATAGAAACCATCTTATAAGTCGTCGTTATCAAACAAAAACCATCGTCATTACCATCATCATCATCAATAATATGGAGACCATCATCATTAAGTTAGTAGGTATTCATGAAAGAGCTGGGTCTTTAGCTTTTTCTTAAAGGTGCAGATCCAATGGAGTTTGGAAGTTCATTCCACCACCGGGGGGCGACAGAGGAGAAGAGTCTAGTCAGCGTCTTAGGAGCCTGTTGTGAAGGTTGGATCAGACGCCTTTCATTGGACCATCAGCACAAGACGGGCTCTAATCACTAATGCCTGCTGGGTGTCAGAAGCTACAGCACAAAAACAGCCTTTTTGTACACATCAATTATTCTAAATACAGCAGGGTGAGATGTGTTGTGATAAAAAAACTGCCTATGCATGTACAGGACGACATCAGCAAAGAAATATGAAGATCAAATTTGTTCACAGGGGGCGCCAAAATCAACACAAATCAAAAGTTCCTCACAGGAGCTCACTGACCCAGTGGAAGAAATAACTATAAAATTATGATCAATCATCTTCCTGGTGTTTTTTTCTATTCTTTTGTTGCTTCAATAAAGGCATCATTATTCATTTCATACTGTTTCATAACCACATAAAAAAAATGCTAGGAGAAAATTAAAGCACTGCAGATGTAAGATTGTCACGAGCATCACTTCCTGTGTCACACTCGACTTTCTGCACAAAAACAAAAACACCTGGGGCGCCGGCGGTGGAGCAGAGGCAGAAGTGCACACCCCATGTGTGGAAGCTATAGTCTTTTTTAGTTTTTCAGAATCCAATACAAAAATCCCATAAACGAATATTCAATAGACCCCATGGTGATGCTACTTCCATGTTGGCCTACAAAAATACGTAATTTGGTTTGTTCTCTATTATATTTGGATCAGCTCTCATGTATTACGTTTTGTTATTGTTTGAACTTGACAGAATCAATGTGAGGCTACTGTTTTAAATAAAGTTTTTGAAAATAAAGAATGTGAGATTTGAGTGGCAGGTGACTGTCCTTTGATCCAGAATGTGATGTCATAGATCAAAGCCCAACATTCTGAGGCAGAGGCACATATAGAACCCCACAAACACTCTCAAACAGCTTACAGGACAAAGCTAACAGGAGGAGACAAACTTCAGCACATTTACTGTCAGGAGACACAAAGCAAACACAAACATCAGATAAGATGACTTCCACAAGCAGCATGGACAAGATGGAACAAAGCTTTTCAGTGGTCTACAAAGACTCTCTGCGCCCCATTATCCAATCGTGCCTTGAACAGATGACGAAGGTACAATGGACCAATGTGAAGGCCGGATCTTTTGATAATCGGACCAAAAAGCTTCTCATGGCTATGTGTTTAGATATAATCGATACTATATCTAAATACATCCATGAGATTTATAAAACCAAGTCACCAAAGGAGAGTGACAGACCAACAAAATCACCCTCTGGATCCAAAGGGTCCCAGAACAGCCTGGCTCTTTCTGAAGAGCAGGTGCATGAGTGTCTGGGTGACTTGGGTGTCACCATTGGACAGATTTTGGCTGAGACAATGGGAGTACAGGGTGACGTCTGTTGCCCCAATGCAGAGCAGGTGACAGGGCTCATGGTCACAGAGGCCACAGAGAGAGTTAACTCTGAGCTCTCCAAAGGGTTCAAAGGGAGTGACAGCATTGGGGAGAAATTTGAGGGATGCAAGACCTTCACTGCCAGAGTGAGAAATATTGCAAAACATGTTGGAAAAATGCTGAAAAAATGTTCTGCTAAAAACACAGCAGAGCAAGTTGAATCTCCGTCAAATTTAGAGATGCGTAATGAGCAGGAGGAGGTTGAACCCACTCCGATTGATGAGGACAAGGAGGTTAAACCCACTCCGACTGATGAGGACGAGGACATGGAACAGACTCCAACTGATCAGGAGGAGGAGGATGAACCAACACTGGTTGATGAGGATGAGGAGGTTGAACAGACTCCACCTGATCAGGAGGAGGAGGTCATTAAAACATCTCCGGTCCCTGTTACTCCTCTACAAGGAGAGAGACGAGAGTATCGTCTTTCTGTAAAAAACAAATCCATTTCATCTGTCAATGCAGTAAAGTTGATCCTTGAGGAGGTGTCCAGCAATATTTCACATTGTGTGAATGGTAACATGTCTGAAGAAGAATTATGCTTGCACCTTTCCAGATCTTCCAGAGAATCTGAAGACCTCGCACTTGAGATTGTGGAAATGGTAAATAGTGAAGCTGAGCAGGACCTGGATGTTAAATCAGAGATGGAGTCACCCAAAACATCAATATGGAAGAGGCTCGTAAGCAAAATTAAGACTCTCTATATCCGCACATATGTTCGGGAAGCAATCCTGAACATGAGGGCGACTTTAAAGAGAAAACTTAAAATCTGCCGACGAAATACAGACAAAGCTTCAACGCAGCTGCTCATTGTAAAGGCGGAAGTCCTGGTGGAAGAGATGATCTATGAGGCTGAAGATGTAGATAGAAACTCGGGTACAGATGAGGTATGCCTGTACGAGAGGATTGCCAGCGACATTTCCAGCGGCCATCACAGCAGCTTTGCTGAGGATCTGAGCGATGTTTTGTGCGAGCACCTGAAATCAGCAGGAGAAGAAGTCTTTGTAGGCACAGATGAGGAAATGAAGGCAGAGATTCAGCCTGAGGTGGACTCTTTCATTAAGAGGATGTGGACCTGGCTGAAACAGCAGTCACAACAGCACCTGAGAAGGCAGGATAATGTAAGCCACGCTTTGAGGGAGATCGAGAAAGTTGTGGACTCCCTGCCAGAGGATACAGATCATCTGGAATCAGAAATTAAGAGTTTTACACCAGAATTTGAAGCAGAGGAAGCTGTGTGTGAAGATGAAGCTGAGTATGAAGAAGACGTAGTCCCTACAGCTGTGTGTGAAGATGAAGCTGAGTATAAAGAAGACGTAGTCCCCACAGCTGTGTGTGAAGATGAAGCTGAGTATGAAGAAGACGTAGTCCCCACAGCTGTGTGTGAAGATGAAGCTGAGTATGAAGAAGACGTAGTCCCCACAGCTGTGTGTGAAGATGAAGCTGAGTATGAAGAAGACGTAGTCCCCACAGCTGTGTGTGAAGATGAAGCTGAGTATGAAGAAGACGTAGTCCCCACAATTCGGGAGTGGGATAAAGTAGCCTGTGACATCCTGGTGTCACAGCTGGTACACACAGTAATGAAAGACGTGCCCATTAGTGCGTCCCATGAAGCCTACAAAGCCAATATAGAAACTTTGAAAAGCATGCTCTTGGTAGAGGTAAGAGCCTCTGGAATTGAAATTAATTTACAACACATGAAGAAGAGCAGCAAGATATGTGAGAAGGTGCACAAAGACCTTTGCCAGAAGCTTGGTGAAGGGTGGCTTTGGAGGAGCCTGCTGTTACAGACTCCCTCAGACATCGAGTTTGTGATTGAGACTCTGAAAAAGCGCCTTCTACCCAAAGAGAGCAGGGGCATCAAAGGATTCTTCAAGTCCAAGTGGAATTCTTTCACTAGCCTCTTTAAACGTGGCTAAAGACATGTTACCATCGCTGGTCCTCAGGTGTGTGTGTGGGGGGGGGGGGGGGACAGATCTTTCTCACAGCCTTCATTTTGTGTAGCAGCGTGCCTTTCAGCTCCTGCTATGACGGCTGTGAGAAAGGTCTCCTGGGGCCTGACGTCAGACCTCATGTTCAGGTTATTCTCTGTGTTATCAGCCTCTCATTGGCTCCTAGCTCAGAGGGTCTAACCTGGACATGAGGAAGGACTTCAGGTCCCACCAGGGCCACACAGGACGACATGTGAGCCCGCATGGAGTCCTGGCTGGTGTGGGTTTACTCCGAGCGCTTCGGTTTCCTCTCACATTTACAAATTTGGAAATGAAATTTGAAAATAAAATTAAAATTACAATCAATTTGAAAAACGAATCATCTCTCTTTTATTAGGTACATTTTTCTTTAGATTATTTCAAATATTTATTTGTGCCTCACATTTTATTTCATTTCTGACTCTGTCCATGGTTCTCATTTTTACTCTATCACTTGCATTATTTTTCTGTTTTTCACATCACATTATAAACTTAAAGAGCACATTGCAGGTTAAATCTTTTTGTAAATTAACACTTAACATTGTCTGATTAGATGTGTTATACAACACTAAAGGGTAAAAAATTAGAGGAGAAAATGGCCGTTTTCAGTATAGCTGTTTAGAACGCTCTTGTGCAGTAGGTGGTACTGAGTGAGAGTGGGAGTTTCGGGTCATGTTTATTGTGTTTCTTCCATTGTATTACATTTAATTTGACCAGTCATTAAGATGGTTAAATATTGTTTAAATAATGTTTCCCTAATAGGAAGAAACATGGAGTTAGCTTTTGTGCCTGCATTTGCTTTGTGCAAGAGACAGGACTTTATTTCTGCATCTGTGATCTGTCACAAAAAGAAGAGGGACTCTGCAGATCGAGCTTGGCGATTTCCTTCCACATAAATTCTGCGAGTATCTCACCGTGGAGACTTCAGCACGAGGTGTTAAATCATTAAAAAAAATTGGGAATCAAAGAACTCACATGGTAACTCTCCCCGTGAGCTGTCAACAAGATAAGAAACTCGACGCCTGGTGAACTCTACGTTCCTCTAAAGAGGTCCATTTGGTTCCCCCCCGCTACCGTCTCCCATTGCCACCGCTGGGAATTCACCTCCACATAATTCAGCAGCTCTTACCTTGACACTGGAGGTGTGTGTGTGTGTTTGTGTGTGTGTGTGTGTGTGTGTGTGGGGGGGGGGTTTAATCAGCTGCAAGCCACCTGTCTGAACTGTGAGATCACACAAGCAGGCTATAAGGACTGCTTCTGGAAAAATGACGTTAAAAGGCTTTTCGACATTTACTGATGTCAAGGGGCTGAAAAACTGTTTATTTTTTTAAGATTTATATTTTGGGCCTTTAACTGAGAGATAGGACAGTGGACAGAGTCAGAAATCAGGGAGAGAGAGAGAGGGTAATGACATGCAGGAAAGGAGCCACAGGTTGGATTTGAACCTGGGCCGCCCGCTTGGAGGACTACAGCTTCCATGCATGGGGCGTGCGCACTAACCACTGCACCACCAGCGCCACCAGTGTCACCAGCACCCCAAGGGGGGCTGAAAAACTTGTAGCCTTAAATAATGGTGCTCTTTAAGTTTGCTTGGGCTGAAAATTTGTCCATTTAAGTTAATTTTCAGTTTTCCATTTTTTTTAGTTTTGCTATCCTGAATGAAGCTGTCAAAGTTATGACACGTAGTATTAGACTGCTAAATCTTTTATACTTACACTCACCAACGTCTTTCAATCAACCTATACGGCGTTGAAAAATTAAGTCAATGAAGAAGTGCAAAAAACTGCAGTTCCTTGTGTGTCCACTAGAGGCTGGCTCCAAAAACCAAGGCAATCCCATAAACACCCATGTTAAGATGCAGGTTTTGGATAGTGTTGGTTCTCAGTTGATTATTTTATAACTCACACCATTTAGATTATAATAAGGTTAAGAGGATATGCTTAATTAGGAGCGTGGCTTATCTGAATGACAGGCAGGTACTTTGGCTGTAAAGGGCCTCAGCTCCACCCCTTCTTTTTCCTTGTTGGGAATCTAATCACACTGCAGAACCAGCACAAGATATTTATTGCACATACAGTCTCTAAACTGAAGCATGTGAACACCCCTTTGTCCAAATCCATTAACTCTTAAAACCTTTCTATAAGAGCCATGATGATGTTTTATAAACACTGTACATTTCTGCTCACTCAGCAACACGTCTCATCTAAATTCCCCCAAAAGCTGACCCTCTGAGGAAATGTCCAAAATCAACAAGAACGTGTACAAACAGCGGCTATTGTTTCATCATTTACGGATATTTGAAAGGTATTTAAAGACAACAAATGTAAAAGTTTTGAGCCCTCTCATGCACCTCCAGGCTTCAGTGAAATCAGATGTATGTGAGGGCAGAGGAACCCTGAGGGCGGAGTCATATTCTGGACTAAAAAGCGAAATGGAAAAGAGGGCTTTGTTTTTATTTTTGCAGCTAATCAGAGCAGAGGAGGGGGAGAAGCCGTATCTTTGAATTCCAAGTGCAACAGGAAGACGTGATTAGGTTTCAAAGGAAGTGAGGGGAAATGTGTGGTCACTAAGACCGATGTGGAGCAGCCAGCTTTGACCATAAAGTGAACCTACTCAATAAACCACATCTCATGCAGTGTAATGAGTGTCATGAGTTTTATATCTCTGGATGTGGTTGACTGACGTTTAAAAGCAGTGTTGTCATTAGTTTTGTTCAAATAAAAACAAATACTGCTTTCTTTGTTAGATAGAGCTTGCCTTTGACATGAGGACAGAATATATAGATATTTAAGTGACATGTGGTGGGCTGTTATTTTAAGCAATTACAGTAAAAAAAACGTTTTCATGTATTGGTTCTGTCTGCCCATTCAGAAGGTCTGAACTGAACGGACTATTATTTCTTTTGGACTCTTTTTATTTGATTTTTGACCCAGAAAGACTCATTTTTGTTTTTTAAACTGAACATTAAGGGCCTGAAAAAGGATCATTTTTGTTGATTGTTTTGTTTTACCACTGGAAGAGAGAGAGAAAATATTTTGTTTGTTTGTTATCAGAGTTGCTGGGGAATATATTTTTGTGTTGTTGGGTTTTTTGTTTTATGTTACCTAATACAAGAATGATTTAGTGAAGTGAACTTGTGTGGCAGTTTTCTGTTTCATTCTTATTTATAAGGTGGTTTAGTTTAATACTTTTACATCCTTTGTGTTGGTTTTTTGACAATAAATTTGGTGACTAAAAATTACAAACCAAAACTACGGTGGCCGGTAGGGGTCAAACGCTCAGCAACTGATGAAACGACATACATATAGACGCAAATAGGCAAAACAACTGCATAAGCATCAAACGCGCTGCAAGTACAGAAACGAAACTTAAGTCAAAACACACACATCCAGAAAACAACAGCAAACACAGAAACGCTGCATGTTCAGCCTTAAACGGAAGTGCTCCAGGCCTGTAGGGGCGCTGTGGAACTGTTCATTTCAGTTTATTTACGGGAGAGAGTAAGAGAGACAGCTAGGAACAGAAAGTTATGTTTAGATAGGGAAGTTGTATCGTTGAAAGACACAGGATAACTTCAATGTTACTGAAACGCGGAGATAAAGCGAGTCCGACCGGGATTTTGACATCGGGGACGAGAGCCGAGTGTGGGTCTGTGGCTGCAGCCCCGGGATACCTGGAGCTCGTGTCTTTGCAGTGGGTTTCAGCCTTTGCATTTGTTGTGGTAGTTTGCATTTGCTTTTGAATGTGCAGCGTTTCTATATATGCTGCGTGTTTATCTATATGTATGTCATTTCATCAGTTGCTGAGCGTTTGACCTCTACCGGCCACCGTACAAAACAACTTTTGCCAGGGACAGCCTGGCTGGCACTCCAGAAAACAAGCAAATTAAATTAAAAGTCTTGCCACTAAAACCGTCACGACATGCTGCAGGAAATGGTGTTTGCATAAAGCTGATAGAATTAATCTGACAGCAACCGAAAAATATATAAAGTTTCAATGAATGAACATCATGAGGACTATACTCTCAAATCATTCTCAGAAATATTCTTTACATATGACAAAATATATTTTCATATTTGCAGGAAAGAAAAAAATCAGCATTTCCAGCATATGTAGATATTTTAGTGAAAAAGTCACCAAGTCATTTTTTGATAATTTCATAGATAAATCTGATTCTTCATGGAGCAGCAGGCTTTTGGTGGTAGAAGGAAAAACAGTTGTACAGAGAGCAAAACCCGGCGCAAAGCAACCCACCGTATGACATCACAGCTCCCGTCAGAGGTTATCTGATGATGATTTGTCTCTGTAGACAGATAGCTGTATGCAAACTTGTACGGCTAACAATCAGATATGGATCAAACATTTCTACTTGATCGGACAATCTGCATGACGCTGTGTCCGTCTGAGGTTCATACTGCACAATTTTTCACTTATTTTATTAAATTCTTGGTGTGCATAAAGCCTGGCTCTCACTGTGCGATTTTACCCCCAATTGTATAAAAGTCGGGGTGTCATGTCAGCTCACACTGTACAACTGAATCGTTTACGACGCCCGAGCAGACCTTGAGATTGACGTGCTCACACTGTACGACCCGATTGTTGGACACGGCCGGAGAGCTCACACTGGACGAGTGAAATCAGGACGGAGCGTTGACAATTTTTTAATTAAGTTTAATTTGAAAAAAACAAAGGACGACGGTTGGTGAAAGAGAAGGAAGTGGAAGTTGTTGTAGGATATAGAAAAGTAGATACAATCGTAGATATATGGAGACAAGTTTCAGAAAAGTGCTGCACTGATGATCTGTACAGAAAAGCTCCAAAAAAAAAACACTGGGTTGCGTCCTGCCGCTGGTCGCCATGACTACAGTCCTCTCTTGTCTCTCGTGATTATATAGTAGTCACACACAACTTCTGCCGGACCCTTTTCATGACGTAAACGTCAAGATTTTAAATTCTAAATATTAAACATGTTTGAAATAAATCGGCGGGCAGATCGGGGACATTAAGATTGGACCTTTGGACCGCTCACACTACAAGATAATCTGAGCAGATAATCGGGTCCGAGCAGCCTCGAGTCGGGAGTGACCCTGAGATTGTCAGGAAGGAAAAATCGGAGCTCAAATCAGCCCGATGATCCTGCAGTGTGAGCCAGGCTTTAGACTCTTAATGATTTTACAAATGACTTTTTCTGCACTTTGAACTGCAACTGACTTTGTCTGAAAGGTGCTTCATAAAGAAAGTTTGATTGATTGATAAATAAATCTGACTGGTAACATAATATCTGAAATGTGGGTCGTGATGTCTCATTAAGGAGTTGGCGATGGGTCCTGAGGCTAGACCAGTTGAGAACCACAGTTCTGAAGGTTTCTTAATGTACAAATGAAATCTTTGAGTGTGTATGTGTCTAAAGTTCTAACCCACTGTTAGCCGGGATTGACTCCAAAACCTCAATATCACCGCATAGATAATAAAATGGATGGATGGTTTCTATGTAATAAATAAAAGTAGAATAAAGGGCAAGTCAGCTCAGGTCAGGTTCATAAGAACATCCCTCACTTTGAGATGTAATAATAACTTAATGCTGTCCTTATCTGATGGGCATGAAGAGTCAAACTTGATCTTTATGAACACAAACATTACGGGAAACAGGATTTACCTGCACCGAGAGGAAATGAAAGTGGTCGGGTTTTGGTGCTCGAGAAGATGTTGACAGCTCTGACAGCGACACACACTCGTGAATAAACAATGACAAGACTTTTTATTGCTGTCTGAGCGCCGAGTCGCCCGTGATGAAGCTTGATTATAGAGTCCAGGACAGAGCGGAAGATATACTAAACTCTGTGCGGCTTTGGCCACATTTCTACAGGACAAACTTATCTGATCTGTCTGCGTTTTTACCTGTGTGCGTTTTTTTAAAAGCAATAGAAATGAGAGGGGAAAAGAATCAGGTTTTTCTTGTCAAATGTGGAAACACTTGTCTCATTTTCCTTTCCAAAGATGTGATTCCAGAAGCTGTTTTCTGGGGTAATTTCAGACTACCCTTCCTGCTCTGTCGCCTGGGTTTAAAATGCTGATTCACAAAAAATGTCTTTCACAGTCTGTATTGTCGAGAAAAAAACAAAAACAGGAAGAGGACCTCGTTTTTCCATCCAGTGCGGGTTTCTGTGTAACCCGACATGTCTTAAGCCTAATTGCTCAGATTGAAGCACAGTAAATCTTTTGATTCTCCTCATGTGAAAGTGGTGTTTCCCCCGACATGGGCGCTCAGCGTAAACATTTATCCCGCATCTCAACGTTGTTTACAAACCAGCAGTGACTGATGGGAAACGAGGAACCGTTCGATCCAACGCCCCCCGTCTCATTATGCAGGTTTTTTGGGGGGGGACTTTTTTCCCAAAGCAGAACGTTTTGGGACTTGCCAAAATAACTTCATAGTTGTCGTCATGTCACATTGAAGCCTATCGGAGTACAACCAGAACCAATAGCTGACGTCAGCCGCTGACCAAAGTCGATACTTAGGGAATTATGTAATGACGCAGACAGAAACAAATTATCCTCAGCCATAAGTCTAGAACATTCTGCTTTTTATTTGGCTGGTTAGGACTTCATGGCAACAAGTGTTTGTTTACAGAGAGGGACAAAATGACACCAAAAGGCTTTCACAAAGTGTCCTTGTGGAGACTTGCTGAGTTGGCAAAAGTAGAGAAATGTTTCTTTTTATTATAGATGTACACACACATTCCTCTTCTGTTCCGCGTGTCGCTAAGCTAGTAGCATCTTAAGTTGTTGTGACATGCATTGTCCTACAGTCTGTCTGGCATAAGGGGCCGCTCAGGTGACGATTTGATTGGCAGGTCGCTACATTATCGACGTTTTCTGCAATTATTGAGCATACATCGTGCAGAGGACAAAATTGTGGTTACAAATACATCTTTCATCGTATATCTGGCAACACTGCTTATAGTTTAATTTGGCTAGGGATGCTCAGATGTAACTTTTTTAAGTTCCGATTGCAATCCAATACCGGTGTTAAAAGTGTAATATGTCGATTTTTTTAACACTAAAATGAAACTAAATTAATTTAAAGGTGACTAAATCTTAAAAATATATTTTTTGTTGAGTACTTACATTTCCTCTCATATTTCCAACAGTTATAACATTTCTGCACAATGGATGACAGACAGACATGGCCCCACAGTATGCTGTGTTCAATATATTTGAGTAAACAATATATTTTTTATTGATAAATAAATACAAATTTCAAGCGACCCAATTTGAATTCCATGCGACCCTACAAAAACTGCAGAATACAAAACACAACCAAACAAAAGAAAAGTTAAGATTTGATTTCATGTTGCAAAGTTGTCTAGATAAACGCTGCTGCATGAAACATATGGAAGCGACTAGTGATCAGAATTCAAATGATAAAGCTAATTTTAAAATGAAAATGCATTAACAGAAAGATTCACCCCGCCACCTATCGTAGTGCACGTTCTGCCCGCTCGCCTCATAGACTGTAAATATTACGTTCGCCTGCCTGGGAGCTGAAGTCTGTCGTCACTTTCCTGCGCCGTCCACTTTGCCATTTCATTTTCGAGTTGGTTTGAATTATGATCACTTTTTAGCACGGCAAGATTGAAAAAGAAAAGCCAAAGACCTTTTTGTTTTCATTTGAATTTCCGTATTGGTCCGAATATAAGACGACCCTGATGATTAGACGACCCCCGTTTTTCAACACTCACATTTAGAAAAAAAGATTTGCAGAGCAGATCTTGTATTTATAAAGAACTTTCTTTAAAGAACTTCATTTTATTAAAAAATAACAATATTAAAAACATATAGAATTAAACACCTGTTGTATTGATAATCATAATAATAATTAACATACTGTATTTATCGGTATAGGCCTACAGCACTTTTCAAAACAAAGTGTTTCACAAGGGCGAACTATGTACAGTATGATTCAACATTAAAATCAAGCAATATTATCAACATTTTTAAATAAGAGAGAAAATACAGGCCACATCTTTAACTAAACTAAACTAAAGCTCGCCAAACTTCTCCGATGTCTCCTATTCCTCACACACGTCCTCCGCCCTGCTGTGTTCACTCTCACTCTCACTGTCATCGCTCCCCTGCTCCTCCCAGAGCGCGTCATCCTCGCTGCCGTCCAAGGCATTTGAGATGCAGCATTTTTTAAAGCCACGATGATGCTCTGTGAGGAAACTGCATCCCATGCCTGCAGGATCCATTCACACAGCAGACGGACTGACGGCTTCTGGATCTTCCTGGTCGGTGTGAGCGCGTGGTTTCCAGACAGGAGACACTCTGTGTATCTCTTTCGGAGGTTGTCCTTGAATGGCTTGTTGACCACAACATCCAACACCTGGAGCTGGCTCGTCATCCCCCCCGGTACGATCACAAGATCACCGTTCATCGCCCGCACCTGATTTTTTTACTGGCTCAGTCAGGTGTCTGCGGAACGCATCTAGGACTAGCATGTTCCTCTTCTTCCTCAGTCCCCCGTACCGTCTGCCCCACACAACCTTTAGCCAGTCCACAACAAGCCCTGTCTCCATCCAGCCCTTCTCCTGGGCGCGCACGATAATGCCAGCTGGCATTGGCTCCTTTGGCACTGTCTTACGCTTTAGAATGACATACGGGGGGAGTTTGCTGCCATCAGCGAGACATCAGCGAGTGACAGCGGCTCCTCTCGTTTGCCGTTGATCTCACCAACACTGACTTCTCTCCCATTCACTGTCACTGACGTTGGAATGTCAAAGTAAACGGGCGTCTGATCAGCGTTGCCTATCTGATCCAGCGGGTATTCAAAAACTCTCCGGTCAATCTCGTTAAAACGGCCACTTTGAGGACCACGGTACGATTTCCGCTGGCTGTTACCGTCTTTAAGACGTTCTTTTTGTGCTCGCCATCTTCTAACGTTACACTCTGTGACCCCATACTTCTTAGCAGCCTGACAGTTGTTGATTGACTCGGCTGAATTGACGACCATGATTTTAAAATTAGCATCATAACTCCTCCGCTGTTGTTGATTGACTTGACCTACTTTTGAGCCACTTTTCTCTAAATGATCAGACTGTCTCTCCATCTTTAAACACCGGTAGGCTGGTTGCTAAGGACGCTGGACTGCTTCTTCCTGGAACACTCGCTTGACAGATTTTTGGTGCCATCTGGGGCCGCAATGTGTATTGACATTTAAAGGGACAGGCGAACAATTAGAGCTGTGCTCTGAATACTAGACCCCGAATATAAGACGACCCAACTTTTTCGGACCTATTTCAATGGGGAAAAAGGCCGTCTTATATTCGGACCAATACGGTATGTCATACAATATGCATACATAGAGAGCAAAAGTATAACGCAAATTGGATGACTGAATATTAATTTTAAACATAGGTCAAATAATGCACCTATATTCTGAAAATGTAAACGCGTTTCTGTTACTGCATTTTCATTTTAGAATTATCATTTTCATTTAAATTATGATACAAATTTAGCGGGGGAATTTTTTGAAAATGAAAAAGCAAATGTCCTTTTCTTCTTCATTTTAATTTAGTAAAAGAATGTGCATTTTTGAAGTTGAAAATTAAAATACAAATTAGATAAATAAGTCATCATTTTATTTTTGAGTCAAATAATAATACATCCATATTCTGAAACTTAAAAAAACATTTCTGTTAATGCGTTTTCATTTTCAAATTAGCTTTATCATTTGAATTCTGATCACTAGTCGCTTCCATAGAAACAGGCCACTGATCTGCTTACAAAGTGTCAGCTGCAGCGTGTACTGCACGAGGTGTTGTACAAAGTGATCAGGTAAAAGAATTCAATTTTTCCATCCTGGACTGAAAAGTGACACCACTTTCCGCTTACTTAACACAACGCTCTTATTACTGCGCAGCCCCGTTTCACGTCCTGATGGGAAAAGCGAATAATTCAAGTGAAGTTTGAGAAGTTGACTGCCCTGATGCCAGTGTTAGTTTCTGTGCAGCCCGCTTGTTGTCTTTGGCTCGGTCAGAGTAAATATTTCTGCTTCTTTGTTGTGTTAGAGAATGGTGTGTGTTCAAGCCCTGGAGATGGTTCTCAACCCAGACTAAATAAAGATTGTTTTTTTTTTTCCTCTTTACAGTAAGTCGTTTGTGTGTAAGTGAGGCTGAAATGCAATCACTCTTTTTTTTAACTTATGTGAAGCGTCTCGAGGCGGATCAGGGTAAAGATCGGCTTCACATCAAAACTTTGAGACTTTCAGATCACACGACGCCGGTGCAGCTTTTTGATATTCCTTGGCGACATGTTTTTGATCATTTATCTGCTTCAGTCATGCTTTCTTCTTGTGAAACATTTGATGCTTAACAGTTACTTGACGCAGCTCTGGTTCTCAACATATTTGCCTATAAGATAACCAACTGTTTTTAACCAATTATCCGCTTCATGTTGCCTTTCTTCTCCAGACACATTTAAGGCTTTACAATTCAGTTAAACACATGAGAGAAGGAGGTTTTTTTTCCACATCATTAACAGCTCATTTAGAGAAAAGTTGTATCTATTTGCCGTCTCTGGAGCGTGTCTGATAATGTCTCTCAAGTGTGTTTACAACGGGTGGTCTTTAGTAAGCTTGCTAAAATGTCTCTTGCTCGCTTCGCTGTGAAATAAAAACAACCTCTATTTCATAAGACAGGTGATACGAGGGGAAGGAGTCCTTTATAAGTTGCAGACAAACTCCTACACACTGTTTAAATTACACAAAACCTTTGTCAACATTTCTGTATGGAAACTTTTTTTGGTCTTTAAAGTCTTAATATGTGATTTTTCACACTTAACTGTAATAGAAATCAAATATATCCTCTGAAAATAACTCTGAGTCATGACTGTCTACAATGGGTGTAACACCCGAGTCCCACTGTCTGTGATGTTTTCAGAGTTTTCAGAGTCCTATCTTCACTTTGTTTACATCGCCTGGACGGCCGGCTGACTCCTCCCCTCGTGTATAAAAGTTGTTTAATTGAGGGACTAGAGAAAAGAAGAATAACATACTGTACTCACTGCTTAACTGTGTTTCTAGATCACGCTCATTTCAGGTAAATTTACATGCAGTGTGAAGATACGAGCATAATAAAGATCGCTAGCATTAGCATGCTAACACAACAATGCACCGCAAGTTGTTTTGGTTTCATGCTGGTGCTCAAGGGCGACATCTGCTGGATGAAGAAGTCGCATATAAAGCCTTTAAGAAAACATGCTATGCTATGCTTTGGAGGTCGGGGAAGTTAGTGTGAGAATAATTCTGCGAGTCTGCGGTAACTTCTGTTTTTCAAAATACGATTAACTTCTTCTATTCTTCTTTGGATAATGTTTGACATTTTATTGATGTTGCTTATGTTCTTTTTTAAATCAGAATTCATGTTGTGAATGGTCTGAACCACTGGGCTTTATACTAGCAGAATTTATATCAAAATAATAATTGTATCCAACCTTTTCCAATTTGTTAATTACTTGTGAATAACATTCGGTTCCAACTGAAAAAGGCTCTGAGACCCACTTTTGGGTCCCGACCCATCTGTTTAGAAACACCACATTTTCCCAAAAGATGCAGAGGGCCCCCAAATGACTAAATCTGCCACTGGTTATACATGTGGGGCTGATGTTCCCTACACAAACCAAACTGTCACTGGGATTTAGTCAGCATTATTGTTGCCATAGTAACAAAGGGATCAAACCCAAAAACAAAGAAGCATAGGGGCTAACAGTCTGAAAACCACAACTATTGCTGAAGATGATCCCAGCTCACTTTGTTTAGTTTGCTAAACCTAGTTAGCTTGGATTAATGCTTTTTACTTTGAACCCAGCAGAGGGAGACGATCACCAAGAAACCTGAACTAACAAACGTCATCACTGTTTCAGTTCCAGGAAATAACAAGAAGGGGAGGAGAAACTCTGAGCTGATACGGGTTTCCAAGAAACCAAAGTGAAAGTGTTCTGTGAGTCAGAGCTTAGACTCCATTTTGAGTGGACAGAGCAGAAGGACAAAGACGTGTGAGACAGGGTGAGTTTAATTCAACATTATTCTGACTTTACTGTTTAAACCTCTGGTTCATCAGTTAATGAAGCAGGTTCATGCTGAGTAATACTTTAAAACACACATCAAGCTATCTGATATGTTTTGGGACTTTGTCCTCGGCTGATCTTTAATCCTAACTCTTGAGTTTCTCTCGTATTGTTTCCTGTTTGTCAGGACTCCTGCGGTCTGAGCTCAAAGTCAGCGTTAATGGTTTTCTCTCACGTTAAATGAAGTCCAGAGAATGACTCACTTTTAAATTTTATAGGAAATATTTTCTCCACCTCTTCAAGCAGTCACAACAAAATACTGCAACCTAGTAAAATGTTGTGACTGAATGAGGTCTGTTTTATGAGAAGGTTTTAACCCTACAGGCATGAAGGACTTTGTTTTATACCACGGTTGGTGATGAACTTTTTCACCTACGTGCCCCTGTGACTGGTGGATTCAAAAATCTACCAGTCTTACACTTTTTAGGCAGTAGGGAGGATCATCCCTTCACCAACCCTGGGAACAAAACTTGCTGCATACTGCTGAATGATGTCAATCAATAACTGGTGTGAATCAGAGGGAAGTGAGGATACCCTATGCAGACTGAAAAATAAGTGTGTATACCTGTACACCTGACCTGCATATACCCTCAACTACACCACTGGAAATTAACTTGCCAAACGGATAATCTACCTACATTTGGTGCTTGGCGGGTACCAGTCTTACATTTCTTACCTGCCACTTTATTTTAACTGGCAGCACAATGCAATGACGTGTAACATAATAATCAAGGCTTATAGTCTTCAAGAAATAGACGATCAACTATTAAATAAAATACTGACATGCTGTTTGTCTCACTCAGAAACAGAAAAAACTTTGTTTTAGTTTATTATTTTTGGGCTACGTCCTCAAAGTAGAGGTGGGCAATATGGGAAAAATATCATATCACAATTTTTTTTTGGAGGTTTTCCTCACCACTTTGAAATGATGATTTAGTTATGTGTCCTCTTTTTATGTTCATCAGGAACATTTTCACGCAGTGATGCATTCATTTAAAAACATGTAGACTTGAAACTGTTGAAGTTTCTGTTCTGTTTTAGCCCTGCAGAGTTCCTCCAGCTGGAGCTTCATACAGGCTCTGCAGCCTTTGTTGTTTTTTATGACATCATTGGACTAACTTTAGTTTAGTTTATATATAATCAAACATAATACAGAATGTGTTCATTCTGTGAAACATGATCAAAGTAAGTTTTACTGACCGAAGAGTTTAATTCATAGAGGGGGCGGGACATTGTTGATTGACAGACAGACAGTCACCATGGTTACTCACTCTTACCTGCCTGCTGCTTTGTAACGTCGTTTAGTGTAATCCCTATAAATTCAGTTATCACAACAGGTGAGCTTCAGGTGGAGAGGCTTGATAAGTAACTTTTAAAAACTGAGAGAGAGCAGAAAACACCGACAGCAACATTTGAAACACCGGGGTTATATCTCCCCTCACTGTCTGTCTGAGCTCCTCTCTGTCTGACTCTCTGCAGACTGTTAACGTCTCTCCGGCTCCTTAAACGGTTTCGCTCTCCGAGATGTAAACTTAACTGTGCACACTATGCAGAGAAGTTAACTGTTGCTCACGCCGTGTCGGTTTGGAAAAATATCAGTGGAAATATGATATGGAGAGGTTTTTGCGGACTTTACTTTAAGTTTCGTTTTCACCGCTGCGGAGCAAAAGAGGGGGAGGGGGAGACGCGTCTGTGTCGCAGCATAAACTGCAGCATGAGAGAATAAACACATAACCCCGGTTATACGATCTCCCTGCTTTGGCATGTTAAAATAGTAGCTGATGAAGCTGAACTGAAACCTGGACTGAGAGGTAAGATAATGGATATATTGTTTTAAAAGAATATGAGCTTATATGAGGAGAGTCATCACAGTCATAAAGGTTTCTGCTGGAAACTGAGTTTCATTTAGAAAGATATTTTTAAGTCACTGTGTGTTTTCTCCTCAGGACGTTGGAGCTTCTAACTGAATCTGTCAGGTTCCTTTCCTCTGCGTTTGTATTTCAAACGTCTGAGTTACAGTCATTTGCTTCTGTTGAAAAATATCCCATTTTCTAATGTAGCTGCTTCACAATAAAAGCAATGCTATTTAAACCAGGAACTTTTAGTGTGAAGAGCTTGAAATAGAATGCGTGTTATATCGTGTTCACAACCTTTGTTTCAGAGCGCTTCTCACCAGCGCTCCTTGTTGCTAGATTACAAAAGTGAACTTGTGCTTCCCTCTGTAATGTCCGTAAGGTGTGTTTTAGCTCCATGTGTTTCATATTTTCTTTAAATCAAATAAATATCACCAAGAAAACATGAGGACGATGTAAAGGAGTCATGTCCTGATGTCAGCAGCAGCTCTACACCTGCAAACTGTTCCCTCCAAAAGACGAGTCAGACCAGCGTCTCCTCCGCCATCGCTTTGTTATTGACAAATCTGATCTCAGAAGTCCCGCCCCTTCTTGAGTTTGATTGGTCGGTGAGGGAGAAGTGACATTGATCAGCGTGGCGCTGTTCTCAAAGTTGAACGTCTTTCGACTGATAGCGTTTGAGTGCAGTGACTAAAAACAGCTGACACCGAGGGCGTTTTAGCGCCCAGGAAGCTGAACTACATTAGTTTTGTATTTCAGCTGGATGTCAGCGTGGTACTGTAATCTCTGTTCAGTTTAAATCTAAGCCTGCTGTACGGGTTGTGCCTGTTAGTATTTATTTTCACATAATCATTCACTTGAATCATTTAGTGGATATATCATTTTAAATCTGTCGACCATCTAAGGGTCATTGGTTTAGGTCTGTGTGGATGTAACAGTTTGTGTAAGACTCTCAGAGCAGCAGATCTATTTTTGGAGAGGAGCCGAGTGTATGTTGTGAGCTTAAATGACTTCAATGTAGATATCTGACAGTTTCAAGTGAAGGTAATGTCACCTCTCTAGCCTTTTAGAAGTCTTCCCAAATGGTGAAAGAATTTGTAGGCTGTACCAGCTAACAGAATATAACAGGACCGTTAACATGAAAAGTTTGTCAGCCATTTGTGTTCTGTTGCTGTTGTCTGACCTCGGCCCAATAAATTCTAAGATAAGCCACTGTCTGTTTCACCATTTCATCATTGGACATTTACAGCAGAAACATCATGGCGTCATGATGTTCTTACATGCTTTTATATTTTGATATCTTTTTCTCTATATGGGTAATGTGCAATATATGTTGTGTTTTATACATGGGTCTGTACTTTTCTGTTGACATGTCGATGTGTTTTTCTATTGTTTTTATGGATTCTACTGTGAGGCCGCTGAATGTGTGCAGCACTTTGAGCCCAAGACAAATGTCTGAAGTTATAGTATTTACAGCTGCTCCTTTGAGCCCAAATCAACGCCACAGCGCTCTTCTTTTTATCATGTTGGACTAGAGACAGCGAGGCGTCAGTTTAAACACACCTGAAGCTGGTTGACCCGCTGTTAAAGAGATGCTAGTCTGTGCTCTGTTAATCATGTTACACCAAGCAAAGCCATTCCAGCATATAGAGCACCATTGTGACCCTCGCTCTGCCACTGTGGTCGGTAGGTTGAGCAAATTCACCCGCCACTGCAAAAAGACACCCGTATGTGACGAGTGCTGATTTCCAACCCTGTTTTATACACTTCTAGTTGTACAAATGTCCTAAAGGTCATGGTTGCTGTTAAATACTAACATGTTAGTTTAATGTTTAAAGTTTAAGACTCAATGTCTTGTTATTGGCATTATTCAGGGCAGATCAGACGGACAAATCATGTTAGGATCAAAACAAACTGCACTGAGGTGCTGCATCAGGTACTTAGGCAGACAGGAAGGAAGAGAAAATCAAATGAAGGATCACATCAGGTAATGAGATGTGGACACTTGACCATCTCCGTCTTTCACATTTTTCCTGCTTGTATCTCACCTGTTTGTTATTTTGTCCTCAGGTTGTTTTACCTGCATGAACGTCTTTTATTGTCCTCTGATCAATCTGGAGATCACAAGATGAGTGATCGAGAAGACAAAGAGGAGGACAGAGCAGAGTCTCCTCTGTCCAGCTGTCTCTCTATGAAGAGTGACTGGTCTAAAGGTGATCCTCTAAGCTTCAGTAATGAACCAGGACCCTCAGATCCACAGTAAGAGAACTTTTTTTAATCACCAAACTGTTAAACTAAAAGAAAGAGTCCTGAACACCATAATGTGTTGATTTTCTTGTTTTTAATCATCAACCTGCACACAGTGATCATACAGAGAAAGTCACTGAACTGATAACAACATACTAAGGATTATATATATGTATTATATGTTTATAGATAAGATAATATGATTTCAGTATTGACTCTTTGGTTGTGTATCTAGTCGTCTTCTCTGTGATTCTGCAGGAAGTAGTCTTTTAAACTGATCCTGAAGTTTAGTGAGATCTGCTGTGATCGTTTTCTTTGAATCATGTTTTCTGTTGTGTCCACTCTTTGTTTGTCTTTTTTAATGTTTTCTAACATGACTACACAATGAGATCTTTTTTTTTTTTTTAACTGAAGCACCGTAAAATCCGGTGTAAGATGCACTTTTAATACCTCTTTTTTCTTCATCTTAAAAGTTGGCTGGGTCTTACTAATATACCAGTATAAAATGTTGACACATGAACCATCATTACCGCGGGTGCAGAAGTCACCATCACTGGGTGCGGCCGGACGCGATTAAAAAACCATCCTCATTCATTGGGCCTGATTTACTAAAGGTTTGTGTGTCTTAAAACGTGTGCAAACTTGATACCACCCACAAAGAATGTGTTAACTGATCTACTAACGGCGTGCTGTGAGGACTGAATCTTTCATATGAACAAAACAACACGCATTGTCCATTTAGTACGTTTGACTTAATGAATATTCAATATGGGGCGTTTCTGTCCTAGAAAGGAGAAAATGAAAACAAGTTAAGTTAGTACACGCATTGTGATTTACCAAGCAGACAAAAACTGAGGTGATTGTGACGGTGTCTGAATTTAACACCTTTGAAAAGAAGGTGCTAACCCAGGAGACCAGTGTTACACACAACAGACTGCTGTTATTGAAGTTAGGAGGAGACATAGACACAACAAAAGAAGGCATACAGATCACGTTATTCCCCACACATGTTAATAAGTTTGGAATGACAGCAGGAAACACCATGATTAAACTATATTGTTGCCTATTTAAAGAAAACTGAACATTCACAGCCTCTGCATTCTAAAGAATTTCAACACTGACGTTTATTTCTTCATATTTCCCTCTTCTCACCAACATTTTATTTTAAACTGGGGATTTCCTTTTTCTCAGGTTGTGCGTCTCTCCCCCAGCTCGTGTCCTCTGGTGCGCTCCTCTCCATAGTGCGCTCGTCTCCTCCCTCTAAAGCCCGCTGCTGCTACGCTTGACTGGGGGGACCTCACCACTGCTTGTACCCCCGTCTTAGATAACTCTTAGGAAGAGCGTTTATGTCCGATCAGACACAGCGCTGGCCAGCTGTCTGGTGCTCAACAATGTGCCGAGTGTCGTGCCTGAGCGCCACAGAGGACACAGCTCACACCTCCTGCACAATGTATGACAATTCATCTTCAAAAGATGAAGAAAACAGAGGCCCTGTTTAATGCAGAGGTTTTCTTGTAAGCCAAATTTTATTTTTGTAATATTCAGTTTTATCTGCTAGAACTCAAAAATACTGTACGTTCATTTGCCTCTTCCACTGAGACCTATTTTGCGCTTTCCGTCGTCCTGCTTTCCGTCCGAACTCTCCATGACGTAAACCAGTAGAACACACAAAAACCCAACTTAAATAGTACCGCCTCCACAAGGTTTGCACCTGGTGTCATTCACGCAAACTTTCTTAGTCGATCACCCGAAAATCACACACTCACCAAACGTGCAATTTTTTGGAGTGAACACACAGTTTAGTACTCTTTACTTGGGACTTTAGTAAATCAGGCCCTCAGTGTATTAAGAGCTGATTGCACGCTGTTCTGGGAAAGACAGCGACACAGACCAGTCTGGCTGCGCTACGTTTTCAAAACTTTTCCCTCAAGAGGTCAAAATAATGAATTTACAGAAAACTGTAGGATATTGTTCCATAAATAAACCTTGTTGAACGCTCTTTTGATTGAAAGAGTCCTTTATTAAAGTTAAAGAGAAACAAGCAGAGTCGGGCAGAGAGCTCGCAAGCTAGGAGTCTCTGCTTCACAACTTTCCCTGCAGGCTGAGAGCTCGACTACCGTACTGTAGCTGGTAGGAGAGCAGACTCCACAAAGAGAAAACAGACTAAAAGGGTGACAGAGCTGAACAGTAACTGCAGGTTTTGGACTTCGCTGAACACAATAAAAACTGTCACGCAGGAAGACAGTGTAAACTTTATTTTCTCTCTGAGAGACCTTCAAAAACACAGCGCGTCTTATACCAGTGCAACTTATATTTCAGATTTTACAGTACTTATTTTTTTAACTCATGACACAGCTTCTGCACATGCTCAGTGTGCAGGTCACGAGACAGCTCCTGCACATGCTCAGTGTGTAGGTCATGACACAGCTCCTGCACATGCTCAGTGTGCAGGTCATGACACAGCTCCTGCACATGCTCAGTGTTCAGGTCATGACACAGATCCTGCACATGCTCAGTGTGCAGGTCATGACACAGCTCCTGCACATGCTCAGTGTTCAGGTCATGACACAGATCCTGCACATGCTCAGTGTGCAGGTCGTGACACAGCTCCTGCACATGCTCAGTGTGCAGCTCTCTATAAAGCTGATTAATAACTTTTCAAAGGTCTCAGGTCTCAACCTAAATATTAAACACTTTGAATTTATGGCTGTTAAAGATTGTAATGTTCCCCATATTTGTAATAATCCAGTGAATGACCAGGTCACATACCTGAGAGTAGTTATCACCACGGAGCAAAATATAAGGTGCACCTTAAATTTGAGTGGGGGTTTGAACTTTTTAGACTTCACAGCTCTTAACATTCAAAGTGAACAGGCTGAGACATTTTTAAATAACCCAACATCTCTTTGGAATATGATTCCTAATTATGTTTTTTCTAAAGTTGGTGGCCTGGAATTTTATTACTGTGCAAATATAATATCAGTAAAATCCAGATCAAACTATCCAACTTCCATAAACAGATACTCTTGACTTGGTATCTCATCTTGAAACATAACTTCTCTCCACACAGATATTACATCTGGAACAATAAGGACATTCTCTACAAAAATGAATCCCTGTTTTTTGAAAACTGGTTGAAAATAACATCACACTTGTAGGTCAGTTATTGGACTCAGATGGTAGACTCTATGGTTACACAGACAGACTTCTGCACATGCTCACTGCGGAGGACATGGCACACCTTTTTAAAACACTGCTTTTTGTGTCTTTATTTGATTTAGTCCACCACTGGTTTCTAAATGTCAGTGTCAGTTTTCACGGCTTTATGATTTCCCTTATCTCCACAGAATAACAAAGGGGTCTGTTTCTGTGGAGGAGCAGCTGTCCAGCTGTGCTTTGTGTCAGTGTGTCCTAAGAGATCCAGTTTCTACCAGATGTGGACACTGGTTCTGTAGACAGTGTCTCACCTCATACTGGGACCAGTCTACTTCATCAGGAGAGTCCTCCTGTCCCCAGTGTGGAGAACGAGGACTGCAGAGATCCAGTAAGTCCAGCACTGTAATAAGTAAGACTGAAGTCATTGTGTCTAAAAACAAGACAAAGCAGTTAGTATTTTCATTGATATATAGTTAAATGAAACATTTTATCTGATTCTTGCTGTCAGTTTATATTCAGTATATTTTATTTCTCTTGTAGCAGCACACATTTATTACAGGGATGTTTTTGTGTCATGCAGTTTGCTTAATGTGTAATAATGACAATTGTTGATTTGATCATTTTATAAATCCAGTCTCAGGATATGTTTCTTCTCTTTCAGCAGATAGAGGTCTGCAGGAGGTTACAGATGAACTTAAGATCAGTCTGAGGAAGAGATGTGAACATGTGACTGAAGGAAGTGATGAAACAGGAAGTAGAACCCTCCTCAACAGGATCTACACTGAGCTCTACATCACAGAGGGACAGAGTGAAGAGGTGAACACCCAACATGAGGTGAGACAGCTTGAGACAGACTCTAAAAAGAAGACCCTCCATGAGCATCCAATCAAGTGTCAGGACATCTTTAAAGCCTTACCCAACCAACAGAACCAAAAGACAGAAGCTCAACCCGACCAACAGAACCAAAAGACAAGAGCTCAACCCGACCAACAGAAACCCATCAGAGTGGTTCTGACAAACGGCGTCGCTGGTGTTGGAAAAACCTTCTCAGTGCAGAAGTTCACTCTGGACTGGGCAGACGGCTCAGAGAACCAAGACCTCAGTCTGGTGATCCTGCTTTCATTCAGGGAGCTGAACTTGATCAGAGATAAGGAGTACAGTCTTCTTGAGCTGCTCCGTGTTTTCCATCCAACATTACAGAAGGTCACAGCAGAGACGCTCGCTGTCTGTAAACTGTTGTTCATCTTTGACGGCCTGGATGAAAGCAGACCGTCGTTGGACTTCACAAACATGGAGGTTGTGTCTGATGTCACAAAGAAATCACCGTTAAACACACTGTTGACAAACCTCATCAAGGGGAATCTGCTCCCCTCAGCTCTCATCTGGATAACTTCTCGACCTGCAGCAGCCAATCAGATCCCTCCTGCATGTGTTGACAGGGTAACAGAAGTACGAGGCTTCACTGACGCCCAGAAGGAGGAGTACTTCAGGAAGAGGTTCAGTGATGATGAAGATCTGTCCAGCAGAATCATCTCACACATCAAGACATCCAGGAGCCTCCACATCATGTGTCTGATCCCGGTCTTCTGCTGGATCACTGCCACAGTTCTGGAGCACATGATGAGCACAGAGCAGAGAGGAGAGCTGCCCAAGACCCTGACTGACATGTACTCACACTTCCTGCTGGTTCAGACAAAGAGGAAGAAGAACAAGTATGATGAGGGACTTCAGATGAGTCCACATGAGCTGGTGGAGGCTGACAGGGAAGTTCTTCTGAAGCTGGGGAGGCTGGCGTTTGAACATCTGGAGAAAGGAAACATCATGTTCTACCAAGAAGACCTGGAGCGTTGTGGTCTGGATGTCACAGAGGCCTCTGTGTACTCAGGAGTTTGTACAGAGATCTTCAAAACAGAGTGTGTGATCTTCCAGAAAACAGTCTACTGCTTTGTTCATCTGAGCGTTCAGGAGTTCCTGGCTGCAGTCTACATGTTCCACTGTTTGACAAACAGGAACACAGGTGTAGTGAAGGCTTTCCTTAAAGACATCAGGATCCTTTTTCAAACTCCTGAAAGTGATGACTTATTCCTGGATGACTTATCCCTGGATGTCTTCCTGATGAGTGCCATGGAGAAATCCCTGAAAAGTAAAAATGGTCACTTGGACCTGTTTGTTCGCTTCCTTCATGGCCTCTCTCTGAAGTCCAACCAGAGACTCTTAGGAGGCCTGCTGGGTCGGAGAGACAACAGTCAGAAAATGATCCAGAGAGTCATCAACAACCTGAAGAAGATGAACAGTAAAGATATCTCTCCTGACAGAAGCATCAACATCTTCCACTGTCTGACGGAGATGAACGACCTCTCAGTCCATCAGGAGATCCAAGAGTTCCTGAAGTCAGAGAACACATCAGAGAAGGAACTCTCTGATATCCACTGCTCTGCTCTGGGCTACATGCTGCAGATGTCAGAGGAGGTTCTGGATGAGCTGAACCTGAATAAGTACAAGACATCAGACCAGGGACGACTGAGACTGATTCCAGCTGTGAGGAACTGCAGGAAGGCAAAGTAAGTCCAGATGTGATTAAATATGAGTAAAAATAAGTCGTTTAGTTCTTCAAATATATACTATACAATATCTAGGTTTTTGAAAACAGTGTTTATCTGAAATATTAAGAAACTCTTCAGTCACTTGTATTTTGTTATAAGTTCTCTTGAACTGCTTTAAATGCTGTGAGTGAAATATGTCTTTTTTTAGATCTAGTGTTTACCAACTTCAAGGTCACAGGTCATTTGTTTCATAATAATCCCTACGTTTACTATTTTTCTTTTATCATCCTATTAGTGTCAGTAATAACAATAGTGATTATTGTTACAATAAATATTATTATCATTACAACTAGGGCTGTCACGGTAACCGCAAAAATGAAGATTCATAACAAGTGTCATCTCAAGACGCTTTACAAAAAGCAGGTCAAAGACTTTACTCTTGTTTAATAACAAGGGGGAGAGAGAGAGAAAGAGGGAGAGAGAGAGAAAGGGAGATAGATTTTTTTTTTTGATTTTTCAAACTTCATTTAATTGCTCAAAGCATTTAAAAAAAAACACAAATAACAAACAGCCAATCACTCAAAAATAAAACAAAATAAAATAAAATAAAACCAAAATCAAATCAAAATGTTACTAAAAACCAAATCATCATTTTCAACAGAACATAAAACACGTTTGATGCACCAAGTGTCTTCAAACTCTTCTCGATTGTTTGACAAACTGAAGAAACTGAAATCTAGTTTCAGACGAGCTTTTAACATAAAAAATCTTTACATCAGCATCCAAAGATCCTTCTATCTTGTTTCTCCTGCTCAGGTACACCGCCATCTTTGCCTGACCTAGCAGAAAATTAAACAATTGACATTTCAGTTTATGATGTCTGTTGTATTTAAAACCCAAAATGAACATTTGGTGGGAAAACACCCAAAAAAAGAAAACATCTGAATTAACATCTGGAACAGAGACACAAGACGACCACCCTCCAACAAACAATGAAACACCGTTTCTCTCTGCGTTCAGAACAGACATGTATCTACAACATCAGGATTAATCACAGACACAAAACTATTCACAGCAATACTGCCATGAAGAATCCTCCACTGCAGATCACCACCCCTCTTTGTTAGAGGTGCTTTATAGAGAGCTCTCCACTCAGGTCTCTGAGTCTCTGACAGAGCCAGGTGAAAACACCAAACAAAGAAAACATCTGAATTAACATCTGGAACAGAGACACAAGACGACCACAGACCAAGAAACAATGAAACACTGTTTCTCTCTGCGTGCAGAACGGACATGTATCTACAACCCCCCCCAATCAATTTGCTATAAGCTTCAAAAACAAGATTTCTTTCTCTAGTTAGCTTTAACAAAGTTGCATGTAACGGGGGTTAGGGGTAAATAAAATAAACGTAACAGAGTGATTTGTGTAATGTATTGTTATAGCGCTAGAAGCGCTATTGTGAAGTGCGACTTTGCACTGTGATCCTCCTCAGCCACCGTACCTGATAGAGTGCAGTGTGTGAGTTCAGAATAAAGCTACACAGTGACAAGTTAACACAGCCTGATTCTTAAGCCACAGTTCTTTACAATTTGTGACAACAAACAACATAAGCAACATGAGCAGATTGCAGCTAAATGAGTTAGCCTACATGGCTACAATGAAAACTCGTTCCAGCCTCCAAATAGTAAACTTAAAGAACTAAAATAAACTTTTTTCTCTGTTAAAAAGCGAGACAAAGAGCATGTCAATATTTTCTTTAAATGTTAAAACATTTCCTGTCATTAATAGCCTATTACTTGAATACTATCAGCCTTGATTTGATATTATGTATGATGTAATGACGTATACGCAGGGTCTGAAATGAACAACCGCCAAACACGTACATTTTCTTTTTGGCAAGTAAATTTTAGGGCTATCCACCACAGGGCGGGTAAATGTTTTACCCATCGTTCATGTATAACTATGCTATACTTTATTTAAAACTAGGCTACAAGTATTAAACACATTTGTTGTAGCTGCAGCTACTTTTCCCTGCTCCTCTCTCTGCTGTCTTCATGACGGAGCATCACGGAGACACACACACACACACACACACACACACACACACACACACACACACACACACACACGTTTACAAGTGATAGAAATGTTTGTTAACTAAAGTGAGTTCA
>NC_089198.1:5809716-5847216 GCF_963930695.1 Labrus bergylta | reverse complement strand
TATATTCTTTAATAATTATACTTAATTATTAATAATATAAATAAAATATCATTAAACTATGTTTAATCTCGTTTTGGGGCACCAACCTGTAATCAGGTAAATATAACCAAAATATCACTCAAATCAGTCTCACATTAGTTATTTAATTACTAATAATTAATAACTATATTTAATAAATTGAAGGCATAAAATCCATACACAAAGCCTTCGCACCCAGCTTATATCACAATGCAAATACACCAGTAATCACAAACAACTGCTCTCTTAAATTATAACAGAATTTATTTAAACAAAGCAACATCAATGAACTTAATTAAACAAATAACTATTATAAACTAATCTAAGCAACAAACATTATCAAGCAAAGGCTTGTGGAAGGGGTGTGTGTGTGTGTGTGTGTGTGTGTGTGAGTGAGAGAGAGAAGGGGGGGGGAGATTACTTCGTCCCACGTGGTCGCCCTTCCGATGGCGCACACCTAACAAAGGCCTAAATGTGGCCTTAAGGTCTAAAAGAGACTGAGTTCGGCCCTACACGATCTGTGTCTCTGAGGCGTCTGGATAGCCGCGAGTGTATAGATCTCTGTGCGTAATGGCGCGGTGGTGGAGTTGGTCTCCAGATGTACGTTTACACGGGAATATGTGTGTATGTGTATGTTCGTAGAAGGGGAAATAAAAGAGAATAAAAGATATGTTGTGATGCGTGCCTGAAGAGGCCGGATCACAGTCCGACTCCCGCGCCACAACTCGGAGTAATTCCCTTCATTCACAGAAACAAACCAATGGCCGAATTCAAGTTAATACAGCTTACACTGGCCTTTCTGATCAGAAGAGTAATACCCGGTTATAATGCTGTTACACTAAACACATAAAGGACGCAGCGGTCCGAAACAACAACAAGAGTTTTAAACAGTTAAAACTCAGGACGCAGCGGTCCAACAAAGATAAAAATTACAGTTTCTGCTTCGATCAACAATTGTTAAAAACACTCTCTAAAGCTAATTCTGCCCAGACCTAATTAAGCCTCACTTGTGAATCGCTTTGTCTGCGATTGGTGAAAGGAAAAGAGTCCGGCGATGGAACAGATCTTCTGTCCGTCCTGGTGCAGAGGCGTCTGATGGCGGCGAGGGTCCCTTACGGCGAGAGCGGCTTTGTTGGTTCTCCGTCGAGTGGAAAGATGTCCGTTGATGTCCTTTCGTTGCAGGACGGAATAAGACCGTTATCTTTCTGATAATCTGTTATAGTCTGACGCTCTCCGAGAAACTGAGATGCGTTCACTGGACAATCCGAGCTCGGAATTTAGAACACTGCCGGCCGCGGATTACCTGCGCGCCAAAAACTTAAAACAAAGTAAGATTGTTGCAGGAAACAGGAGATAAGCTTGTGTCTCCGAACACTTGAAGTCAGCGCGTGGAAAGAGAAAGAACAATGGAAGTCTTGGAGCTTTGTAGCCTGGCCTGCTCCATGGGGGGGTCTACCTCAGGTCCCCTCCAATGAGGAGAGAGAGGTTCCGGTCCCCCCTTACTTCACGCGTAGGTGTGAAGTACCGCAGGGATTAAGAGTCCTTTTAGGCCTCTTTGTGATCTCAGTGAATAACTCAAATGAGGCTTTTACAGAGGTGCAGGCCCAAGTCCATTGTTTGACTGTCCTAAGCCTGTGTGGCCCAACATAAGTAAGAACATTCCCACACAATGAGTGGAGTTCATCAACTTGTTCTTTTATTTAGAAATGTGAGTAAATATAAGCACAGCTCTGAGCATGCTCACACACAGAATCTAGAGGTAGAACATTAAAACTACAAATAAAAAGCACCACGAGTGTCACAGCACGCTAGAATCCATCTCAACTGTAAAGTTCTGTGTGTTTTTGTGACCACAGCTCTGCTCAAACTTGAAAAACTGCTTGATCAACTGCTGAAGGATGCAAAGGACAACTCAATTCTTCTCATTCTTTGATTTTTATTTTCTTGAAGATGGTTTTGGGTTTGATGGTTTCAATGGATGTAAACAGAATGATGGAATATGAGGGAATCGAATAGGTTGATAACCTTCAAGATAAACAGAAAAGACATGCATTAGTCTCAAATAAATTCTAATACACATTTTCTCTCAAAGTTTTCCTAAAGAATACGTTTTACCGTTACTTGGTTCTCAAACAAACAAAGTTTCAACAAAATACATAAGCTTAAATTAGCTAGCCAAAATTGTCCAACTTAAACTGCATTTCACTCACTAACTCAACCAAACTTTCATGGAGAAGCATGACCTCAACACATCATCCACATTCAAAGTTGTTTTTCCTACCAGTTGCATCTTCTGATTGATCGGGAGTTGTGGTCGTGCCCTGTTTCCAGGGGCAGGTGAGAGGGCCAACTGAGCTACCGCCAAACATTTCATGCCATGCTTTTCCAATGGGTGTGCAGGTGAATATGGTCCCTCTAGGAGCACGTTCCAAGATTTTGGGTTCCACCAACTTATTTTGCATGTGGTCGCCCTCTGCAGTTTTTTTCATTCAAAACACAAAATAAGTGATTTTGTGTGGTTTGAAACAGACCCGTTGCCTAATTGGTCTGAAAACTTTAAAAAGTCTGCTGTGACAGGTGTTACTTTGAAATGTTACATCATGGCTGGTTTTGCATTATTAGATGATTTGGTGAAGCGTGCGCTCTGCAGTAAGTTCAAAAGAGCGCACTGATCCGTTTGGTCCAGCTTGTTCTGTTGGGAGAGCGTCACTGTTTAATTATTCCCCCAGAGAGAGCTGTGCCCCCGACCACGCTGTAAATGTTCAAGGGTGAAATTGTGGAGCAGATACTTCTCGCTTTTGTGCCGTGATGCGTTGTTATTGTTTGCACTGAACTTATTACCAAACTTCATCTTGGTGTTTTCTCCTCTGACCTGTCACCTTCTCTCATGCAGCATTTGTTCTTTTGTTAGTAACTTCAACTAATCATTTATCTGGGTCACTTAGCGCGAGAGTTACTAACCTTATTTTATCTCTTTATTTATTTATCTCTTTATTTATTTCCCTTTTTTATTCAACCTCTTCCACTTCCATTCCTGTTGTTATGAAGCTCCTTTTCTTTGCTCTCGTAGTCATTATTCCGATGAGGTAAATATATTCAGGTGGTTTTTAAAGAGGTGTGTTGTTACCATAAATGGTTAATTGGAGGCGTTTCTGAATGTAAATGTCCCCGAACGTGTGCGAGCCTGCAGGTTAAGAACATGGGATTTATTAACACTGATTACCTCCCGATGTTCTTAACCAGCAGGCTCGTGCACGTTCACGTAACTTACGTGGAAGTCGAGTTAAAACTCAGAACATCAGCATTACAATAATGCTCATTAATCTCTCTCTCATTTCTAGACATTACACGCCCACTTAACTTCTGAGCAGGACTGAAGTCCCTGCTGCTCTTCATACTGGATGTTCTGTATCACTGATAATCAGAATAATCATGATAATGATGATATTACATGATCAGAATAATAATAATAACTTTATTTATATAGCACCTTTTAAAAACACAGGTTTACAAAGTGCTTTGACAAACAGCAAAAACAAGAACAAGAACAAACTAAACCAAACAAAGAAAAGAAAGAAAAGAAAGAAAGAAGAAAATAAAATAAAAATAGTAAAACCAGTAAGAAAAGACATTAAGAAGACGACCTCACATGAAAGCAAGTCTGTAAAAGTATGTTTTAAGAAGGGATTCAAAAGAATTGAGGGAGTCTGCGAGTCTTATCTCCTCAGGGAGGTCGTTCCAAAGTCGAGGGGCCCTGACTGAAAAGGCCCGGTCACCTTTAGTTTTAAGTCTCGACTTTGGAACGACCAGGAGGCCCCCACCTGAGGATCTAAGACTGCGGGCTGGCTCATATGGTGTCAGCAGCTCTGGTATATAGCTTGGAGCGAGCCCCGTCTGTGTTTATCATGAATAATATAAAGAATAATCATGAAGTCTCTCTCAGAGTCTAATCTCTCATTTATGTCTTTTTATATCAACAGCTGGAGGTGGTGAGTCATTAAAGAGAGGATCCTGCTGATCACAGAGCTGGAAGCAGCAGCTGGTGTGTTGGTGAGTCTTTAACTGGGCTGTGTTACTGGGAGACTGACGGACCAATCACAGCGCAGATGACTCTCAGTGCTGCAGTCTGAGCTGCTCTGAGATCAGCTCCACCGTCACACACAGGACCATGACCTCGGACATTTTTCTATTCTCATATTCTGAATTTAAACTGCTTCATGACTCAGCGACCGAAGATGAACTCTTTGATTTGTATATAAATGTTTCTGTTGCAGCGCCACCCTGTGGACATGTGTAGTTGTGCAGGTTATTCATTGACTCATATTCACAGATAACAGTAGAAGTTGATTCCAGCTGTGCAAGTTAAAGTGTGAAGTTCTGCTTTTAACCACGAGTCGTTGGTCGTCTGATAATAAATCAGTCGTCTCTTTGTTGGATCAAAACAAAGAGGAGGGTTCACTGAGTTTTTAAAAGAACTACAAACAGGATGTCTGGATCCAGGTGCAGAGTCAGCACCTGAATATTTGATGTAATATGAGATGATATAAAAAGAGCTGAATAACATGCAGACTCAATCATTGATATTCATTCATCATGTCAGGGTAACAACGGACACGTTATCAAACTATCTTTATTTTTAACTTCTGATGTTTATAACACTTTGATGTTTGAACCTTCTGTTTTTATTATCTCAGGATTTTAAATAGAAATAAATTCAATCTGTGGAGGGTTTTATTTGAATAATAATTCATGTTTAGGTTCTGTTGCTGCTATCACTGCTTTCTGCCAGCAGGTGTCACTGTTTCCACAGTTTCCTCCCAGACTGATCGATCTGAAGAGATTATTTCTGTGTCAGGAAACACAAAGAAAGATAGATGATGCCAGCTCTTTTATTTGTTCTTATGTTTTTATATTTCATGTTCAAGTTTAATGTCTCTTTTTGTAATCACTGCCCCCTAGTGGACAGGAGTGTGGAGCGATTCAAAGGCAGAAAAAGAATCTTTGACTGGACTTCTGTAATGAAGTGAAGTGTGAAGGAAGTTGAGCTTTCTTTGAGTCTCTCTGTAGTTTGTAACTGAATACTTGGACTCTTCTTCACTTTAGAGGGAACATGTTCTCCACATTTCTTCAACACATTCTCTACGAGTTCCTCGTCTGATCTAATTAACCCCGTGTTTTAAGATGGGCTGGTGTTTCTGCTCTTGGTGTAAACCCAGACACAGTGATCTTTCTGTCATGTTGTTCATGTGTGTTACTCTTGATAATTCACTCAAATAATGTCTCTATATTCTACAAGTGATTTACTTTTTAAATAACTGACACCATGTCAACACAAAGTTTCACTGCTTCCAATCCGCCTCTTATACGACGGCCATGTTGCATTAAATAACATCAACCACTTCTGTTTATTAAATATCACAGTCTGGATTTTATTAAGGCTGTACATTAATCTTCTTTGAAATTAAACTTAATTTGACTCAAACATGAAGTTGGTGTTATTTTCTGATGTTTATGTTTTTGTCCTCTTGAGTCGTTTGTTTTCAGATGTTCATCAGGCTCCAGGTCCCATCGAGGAAAAGTTAATTCCTCATGATTTAATTCATGAAGCTGACCCGAAGTTTTGGATGACACAGTAAATATAGGCTTTAGTTCAGTATATAATTCATATCATAATTTTAGTTTCTTTGTGGAGAAAAAAAAGCAGATTGGAGCATATTCCAGACAGACACAGCATGTCCCGGTTACCATAGTAACAGTCCCTGTAACCATAGTAACTCACTGTCCCTGTAACCATAGTAACTCATATAGTGATAGTAACTCACTGTCGAGATCGATCGTCAGCGCAGACTGCTGGATATCATTTGGAAACCTCACATCATCTTACACAGAGCAGGGGAGGAGTTAACTAAATGATTTGAAATGAATATACAGAGATGTTTGATTAGTTTTGTTCCCAGTGGTGTTACTAAAACAGCGGAGTGGTGGGAACATTTAAAAAAAACTGATTTCTAAGCCTAACCATTAAGTCGTGACATCAACATATTTGTTATTTTCTCCTTTAATAAAACATAAACGCCATCAGTGACCTCAAATTACGACTGAACTATTTGAATCCCTCTAATGTATCTTCTTCATATTCTGTTGTTAATATTTTGAATGGTCTGCTGATGCAAAGTGGAGCCTGAAGAAGTGAGTATACTCTTAATTAGTCCCTAAATGTTTTAAGGGTCCCGTCCTAATCGGCCTCTGTTATAATCAGTGACATGGAAAACTCCTGCAGATTTAGTTCAGCTATTAAATGAGCCTTTTGTTTTTACACACTGACACTCTTCTGCTGCTCGACTTAAAGGAGTAGAGATTGTTATGAAGTCAACATAAAGCTCAGAAGAGGAGCAGATCTGATCTTTTTAATGTTGACAGACTTCAGACTGAAACACCTACATGCCTTTACGTCTCCTCATTCCTGAGCAGTGTTAGAGGTGATGTGTTACATCTTTGTAGACTTTTATGTTATGTTAACATGTATGGACCGGACCCTGGAATTAGAAGTGCTCACTTTAGTAGGGGTCCAGATAATGGCACAACGTGGTGTAGTTTGGTACCATAGCTTTGGTACGTGTCCCTAAATATTTCACATATTAAGTCGCTCACCTCTAAAATAAATGTACAATAATTGTAAGAGCAGTGGGCTACCTTTTGCTTCTAACTGTTATTTTTGGTTTGTGGTGAACAATGAGAGAAAAAGTGATGAAAAGTTCAAAAACACTCTTTGACAGGCCCTTTAAACATTTCTTCTGCATCATATCTGGATATCTTTACCTGTAATATTCGGTTTTGGAGTACCTCTAAACCTTTCATGACTTTAACATATAAAAGCAGATGTTCCACCTGTGTCTGATCAAGTTAGGTGCGTAACCACAGACTCATGGAAGAAGTCTCGCGAGAAAGTGGGAGAACGCAGGTAAGCCTATATTTAAATGAATTCACTCAATTTACTTGTAAAACTACAAGTGTTGAGACTCATCTCACAGCTAAATACATCTGTCATGTTTTAATGAATTATTATAAAATCTCGGGTTTCTTTCCAGATGAAAACGTGACAAACCGAAACATGACGTCCTCGTCCACGAGATTTAAACTTAATATTTACAGTCTGAGGTTTGACCGTTAGCTCGAGTCCTCTTTTAAATCTAACTGTTTGTTACTCACCTCATGAAGAGTTGTTTTCATCCTCTCCAGTGAAGAAAATCTCCCTCAGGTGAACCCGGAAGTTGTCCGAAGATTGAAACGTATTAATTATTCGGTCTACTTTCAGGTGAGCATCAATCAGCAGCAGTAACGTCCCACCAGGATAAAGTGTCTATGGACAAGATGGGACTAGGTTGTGGTTTCTTTGAAAGTTTTAAAGTACAACAAGATAATTAAGGAGAATTTGGATTTGGAAAATCTTTATTGTGCCCCGAGGGACAATTTGGTTTGCAACAGCGGTCCATATAGGCAATACATCCATAAAAAACAGCACAATGACATAAATACATATAAAACATAACTACCATGGATATCACCATGATGGACGTGAGTGAGGTAAGGGACAAAAGACCAACAATACCTACAGCTTATTTAAAAACCCAACAGCTGATGGAACAAACGACCTCAGGTATCTATTTGATTTCGACCTCCTTAAATAAGTGAACCTCCGCCCTGTCGGTAGAAGTTTAAACTCTGCATGCAGGGGGTGCTGAGGGTCTTCCAAGATGGCCTTTGCCTTTCGAGCGGCTCTTACTTGAAAAACAAAAAACATGGCCAAGATCAGAGACAGACTGAAACAGCTCTGCTAGCATGAAAAAAACAGAAAACGTTTTATTTCTGCTTTGCTCTTTCCTCCTCCTCCACTCTCTCTCTCTCTCTTTAATGGCCTGGATGAAAACGTGATAAGGGATTTCTGTGTGTGTGTGTGTGTGTGTGTGTGTGTGTGTGTGTGTGTGTGTGTGTGTGTGTGTGTGTGGCCTGCAGAGCTCAACTGCTGCATACCTGCAGGCTGCACGCAGGTACTCTTAAATCTTCCCTTTAAGATTGACCTTCTGTCAAAACAACTCCAAATATGTTCTCCGCCTGAGTCATGCTGACTCCATTAAGAGGCTGTGAGAGTGTCTGTGTGTTAAACAGAGTTTTCACTTTTCATCAAGTTCATTTTTTGTTGTTGTGCACTTGTCTTTTCTTTCGTGAGCAGTATGAAAAATGTCAAAAAAATGTCAAATTGCTTTCCCTCTTTATTGTCACCAAACGTGTTGCATTACGGCTCACCACAGAACGCTCTTCTTAAACGTCCACATGCACGACAGAGACAGTCTGCTGCCCGAAAAATTCAATTCTGTGTCACACCACAAAAAAACACATTCCAAGTGTGTTTACCCCGTCCTCCTCTTTGCAGATACACGACACAAAGAGATTCTACAATTCTAAAATTCACTCAGCAGACGCTTTTATCCAAAGCGACGTACATCAGAGAGTAAGAACAACACAAGCAAGGATCTAGAAAAAAGGGAACAATGTCAGTAAGAGCAAATGATCAGCTTTGAGTCTGATTGGACACACAGGTGCTGACAGGAAGTGATCAGAGGCAAAGCACAACATGGAGGGCAGTTCTTGAGAGCTCTAATCAGTATAGAAACCATCTTATAAGTCGTCGTTATCAAACAAAAACCATCGTCATTACCATCATCATCATCAATAATATGGAGACCATCATCATTAAGTTAGTAGGTATTCATGAAAGAGCTGGGTCTTTAGCTTTTTCTTAAAGGTGCAGATCCAATGGAGTTTGGAAGTTCATTCCACCACCGGGGGGCGACAGAGGAGAAGAGTCTAGTCAGCGTCTTAGGAGCCTGTTGTGAAGGTTGGATCAGACGCCTTTCATTGGACCATCAGCACAAGACGGGCTCTAATCACTAATGCCTGCTGGGTGTCAGAAGCTACAGCACAAAAACAGCCTTTTTGTACACATCAATTATTCTAAATACAGCAGGGTGAGATGTGTTGTGATAAAAAAACTGCCTATGCATGTACAGTACGACATCAGCAAAGAAATATGAAGATCAAATTTGTTCACAGGGGGCGCCAAAATCAACACAAATCAAAAGTTCCTCACAGGAGCTCACTGACCCAGTGGAAGAAATAACTATAAAATTATGATCAATCATCTTCCTGGTGTTTTTTTCTTTTCTTTTGTTGCTTCAATAAAGGCATCATTATTCATTTCATACTGTTTCATAACCACCAATGCTAGGAGAAAATTAAAGCACTGCAGATGTAAGATTGTCACGAGCATCACTTCCTGTGTCACACTCGACTTTCTGCACAAAAACAAAAACACCTGGGGCGCCGGCGGTGGAGCAGAGGCAGAAGTGCACACCCCATGTGTGGAAGCTATAGTCTTTTTTAGTTTTTCAGAATCCAATACAAAAATCCCATAAACGAATATTCAATAGACCCCATGGTGATGCTACTTCCATGTTGGCCTACAAAAATACGTAATTTGGTTTGTTCTCTATTATATTTGGATCAGCTCTCATGTATTACGTTTTGTTATTGTTTGAACTTGACAGAATCAATGTGAGGCTACTGTTTTAAATAAAGTTTTTGAAAATAAAGAATGTGAGATTTGAGTGGCAGGTGACTGTCCTTTGATCCAGAATGTGATGTCATAGATCAAAGCCCAACATTCTGAGGCAGAGGCACATATAGAACCCCACAAACACTCTCAAACAGCTTACAGGACAAAGCTAACAGGAGGAGACAAACTTCAGCACATTTACTGTCAGGAGACACAAAGCAAACACAAACATCAGATAAGATGACTTCCACAAGCAGCATGGACAAGATGGAACAAAGCTTTTCAGTGGTCTACAAAGACTCTCTGCGCCCCATTATCCAATCGTGCCTTGAACAGATGACGAAGGTACAATGGACCAATGTGAAGGCCGGATCTTTTGATAATCGGACCAAAAAGCTTCTCATGGCTATGTGTTTAGATATAATCGATACTATATCTAAATACATCCATGAGATTTATAAAACCAAGTCACCAAAGGAGAGTGACAGACCAACAAAATCACCCTCTGGATCCAAAGGGTCCCAGAACAGCCTGGCTCTTTCTGAAGAGCAGGTGCATGAGTGTCTGGGTGACTTGGGTGTCACCATTAGACAGATTTTGGCTGAGACAATGGGAGTACAGGGTGACGTCTGTTGCCCCAATGCAGAGCAGGTGACAGGGCTCATGGTCACAGAGGCCACAGAGAGAGTTAACTCTGAGCTCTCCAAAGGGTTCAAAGGGAGTGACAGCATTGGGGAGAAATTTGAGGGATGCAAGACCTTCACTGCCAGAGTGAGAAATATTGCAAAACATGTTGGAAAAATGCTGAAAAAATGTTCTGCTAAAAACACAGCAGAGCAAGTTGAATCTCCGTCAAATTTAGAGATGCGTCATGAGCAGGAGGAGGTTGAACCCACTCCGATTGATGAGGACAAGGAGGTTAAACCCACTCCGACTGATGAGGACGAGGACATGGAACAGACTCCAACTGATCAGGAGGAGGAGGATGAACCAACACTGGTTGATGAGGATGAGGAGGTTGAACAGACTCCACCTGATCAGGAGGAGGAGGTCATTAAAACATCTCCGGTCCCTGTTACTCCTCTACAAGGAGAGAGACGAGAGTATCGTCTTTCTGTAAAAAACAAATCCATTTCATCTGTCAATGCAGTAAAGTCGATCCTTGAGGAGGTGTCCAGCAATATTTCACATTGTGTGAATGGTAACATGGCTGAAGAAGAATTATGCTTGCACCTTTCCAGATCTTCCAGAGAATCTGAAGACCTCGCACTTGAGATTGTGGAAATGGTAAATAGTGAAGCTGAGCAGGACCTGGATGTTAAATCAGAGATGGAGTCACCCAAAACATCAATATGGAAGAGGCTCGTAAGCAAAATTAAGACTCTCTATATCCGCACATATGTTCGGGAAGCAATCCTGAACATGAGGGCGACTTTAAAGAGAAAACTTAAAATCTGCCAACGAAATACAGACAAAGCTTCAACGCAGCTGCTCATTGTAAAGGCGGAAGTCCTGGTGGAAGAGATGATCTATGAGGCTGAAGATGTAGATAGAAACTCGGGTACAGATGAGGTATGCCTGTACGAGAGGATTGCCAGCGACATTTCCAGCGGCCATCACAGCAGCTTTGCTGAGGATCTGAGCGATGTTTTGTGCGAGCACCTGAAATCAGCAGGAGAAGAAGTCTTTGTAGGCACAGATGAGGAAATGAAGGCAGAGATTCAGCCTGAGGTGGACTCTTTCATTAAGAGGATGTGGACCTGGCTGAAACAGCAGTCACAACAGCACCTGAGAAGGCAGGATAATGTAAGCCACGCTTTGAGGGAGATCGAGAAAGTTGTGGACTCCCTGCCAGAGGATACAGATCATCTGGAATCAGAAATTAAGAGTTTTACACCAGAATTTGAAGCAGAGGAAGCTGTGTGTGAAGATGAAGCTGAGTATGAAGAAGACGTAGTCCCCACAGCTGTGTGTGAAGATGAAGCTGAGTATAAAGAAGACGTAGTCCCCACAGCTGTGTGTGAAGATGAAGCTGAGTATGAAGAAGACGTAGTCCCCACAGCTGTGTGTGAAGATGAAGCTGAGTATGAAGAAGACGTAGTCCCCACAATTCGGGAGTGGGATAAAGTAGCCTGTGACATCCTGGTGTCACAGCTGGTACACACAGTAATGAAAGACGTGCCCATTAGTGCGTCCCATGAAGCCTACAAAGCCACTATAGAAACTTTGAAAAGCATGCTCTTGGTAGAGGTAAGAGCCTCTGGAATTGAAATTAATTTACAACACATGAAGAAGAGCAGCAAGATATGTGAGAAGGTGCACAAAGACCTTTGCCAGAAGCTTGGTGAAGGGTGGCTTTGGAGGAGCCTGCTGTTACAGACTCCCTCAGACATCGAGTTTGTGATTGAGACTCTGAAAAAGCGCCTTCTACCCAAAGAGAGCAGGGGCATCAAAGGATTCTTCAAGTCCAAGTGGAATTCTTTCACTAGCCTCTTTAAACGTGGCTAAAGACATGTTACCATCGCTGGTCCTCAGGTGTGTGTGGGGGGGGGGGGACAGATCTTTCTCACAGCCTTCATTTTGTGTAGCAGCGTGCCTTTCAGCTCCTGCTATGACGGCTGTGAGAAAGGTCTCCTGGGGCCTGACGTCAGACCTCATGTTCAGGTTATTCTCTGTGTTATCAGCCTCTCATTGGCTCCTAGCTCAGAGGGTCTAACCTGGACATGAGGAAGGACTTCAGGTCCCACCAGGGCCACACAGGACGACATGTGAGCACGCATGGAGTCCTGGCTGGTGTGGGTTTACTCCGAGCGCTTCGGTTTCCTCCCACATTTACAAATTTGGAAATGAAATTTGAAAATAAAATTAAAATTACAATCAATTTGAAAAATGAATCATCTCTCTTTTATTAGGTACATTTTTCTTTAGATTGTTTCAAATATTTATTTGTGCCTCACATTTTATTTCATTTCTGACTCTGTCCATGGTTCTCATTTTTACTCTATCACTTGCATTATTTTTCTGTTTTTCACATCACATTATAAACTTAAAGAGCATATTGCAGGTTAAATCTTTTTGTAAATTAACACTTAACATTGTCTGATTAGATGTGTTATACAACACAAAAGGGTAAAAAATTAGAGGAGAAAATGGCCGTTTTCAGTATAGCTGTTTAGAACGCTCTTGTGCAGTAGGTGGTACTGAGTGAGAGTGGGAGTTTCGGGTCATGTTTATTGTGTTTCTTCCATTGTATTACATTTAATTTGACCAGTCATTAAGATGGTTAAATATTGTTTAAATAATGTTTCCCTAATAGGAAGAAACATGGAGTTAGCTTTTGTGCCTGCATTTGCTTTGTGCAGTTGAAGAGACAGGACTTTATTTCTGCATCTGTGATCTGTCACAAAAAGAAGAGGGACTCTGCAGATCGAGCTTGGCGATTCCCTTCCACATAAATTCTGCGAGTATCTCACCGTGGAGACTTCAGCACGAGGTGTTAAATCATTAAAAAAAAGTGGGAATCAAAGAACTCACATGGTAACTCTCCCCGTGAGCTGTCAACAAGATAAGAAACTCGACGCCTGGTGAACTCTACGTTCCTCTAAAGAGGTCCATTTGGTTCCCCCCCGCTACCGTCTCCCATTGCCACCGCTGGGAATTCACCTCCACATAATTCAGCAGCTCTTACCTTGACACTGGAGGTGTGTGTGTGTGTTTGTGTGTGTGTGTGTGTGTGTAGGGGGGAGGGATAAGGTTTTAATCCACTGCAAGCCACCTGTCTGAACTGTGAGATCACACAAGCAGGCTATAAGGACTGCTTCTGGAAAAATGACGTTAAAAGGGTTTTCGACATTTACTGATGTCAAGGGGCTGAAAAACTGTTTATTTTTTTAAGATTTATTTTTTGGGCTTTTAACTGAGAGATAGGACAGTGGACAGAGTCAGAAATCAGGGAGAGAGAGAGAGGGTAATGACATGCAGGAAAGGAGCCACAGGTTGGATTTGAACCTGGGCCGCCCACTTGGAGGACTACAGCTTCCATGCATGGGGCGTGCACACTAACCACTGCACCACCAGCACCACCAGTGTCACCAGCACCCCAAGGGGGGCTGAAAAACTTGTAGCCTTAAATAATGGCGCTCTTTAAGTTTGCTTGGGCTGAAAATTTGTCCATTTAAGTTAATTTTCAGTTTTCCATTTTTTTTAGTTTTGCTATCCTGAATGAAGCTGTCAAAGTTATGACACGTAGTATTAGACTGCTAAATCTTTTATACTTACACTCACCAACGTCTTTCAATCAACCTATACGGCGTTGAAAAATTAAGTCAATGAAGAAGTGCAAAAAACTGCAGTTCTTTGTGTGTCCACTAGAGGCTGGCTCCAAAAACCAAGGCAATCCCATAAACACCCATGTTAAGATGCAGGTTTTGGATAGTGTTGGTTCTCAGTTGATTATTTTATAACTCACACCATTTAGATTATAATAAGGTTAAGAGGATATGCTTAATTAGGAGCGTGGCTTATCTGAATGACAGGCAGGTACTTTGGCTGTAAAGGGCCTCAGCTCCACCCCTTCTTTTTCCTTGTTGGGAATCTAATCACACTGCAGAACCAGCACAAGATATTTATTGCACATACAGTCTCTAAACTGAAGCATGTGAACACCCCTTTGTCCTAATCCATTAACTCTTAAAACCTTTCTATAAGAGCCATGATGATGTTTTATAAACACTGTACATTTCTGCTCACTCAGCAACACGTCTCATCTAAATTCCCCCAAAAGCTGACTCTCTGAGGAAATGTCCAAAATCAACAAGAACGTGTACAAACAGCGGCTATTGTTTCATCATTTACGGATATTTGAAAGGTATTTAAAGACAACAAATGTAAAAGTTTTGAGCCCTCTCATGCACCTCCAGGCTTCAGTGAAATCAGATGTATGTGAGGGCAGAGGAACCCTGAGGGCGGAGTCATATTCTGGACTAAAAAGCGAAATGGAAAAGAGGGCTTTGTTTTTATTTTTGCAGCTAATCAGAGCAGAGGAGGGGGAGAAGCCGTATCTTTGAATTCCAAGTGCAACAGGAAGACGTGATTAGGTTTCAAAGGAAGTGAGGGGAAGTGTGTGGTCACTAAGACCGATGTGGAGCAGCCAGCTTTGACCATAAAGTGAACCTACTCAATAAACCACATCTCATGCAGTGTAATGAGTGTCATGAGTTTTATATCTCTGGATGTGGTTGACTGACGTTTAAAAGCAGTGTTGTCATTAGTTTTGTTCAAATAAAAACAAATACTGCTTTCTTTGTTAGATAGAGCTTGCCTTTGACATGAGGACAGAATATATAGATATTTAAGTGACATGTGGTGGGCTGTTATTTTAAGCAATTACAGTAAAAAAAACGTTTTCATGTATTGGTTCTGTCTGCCCATTCAGAAGGTCTGAACTGAACGGACTATTATTTCTTTTGGACTCTTTTTATTTGATTTTTGACCCAGAAAGACTCATTTTTGTTTTTTAAACTGAACATTAAGGGCCTGAAAAAGGATCATTTTTGTTGATTGTTTTGTTTTACCACTTAATATATTTTTGTGTTGTTGGGTTTTTTGTTTTATGTTACCTAATACAAGAATGATTTAGTGAAGTGAACTTGTGTGGCAGTTTTCTGTTTCATTCTTATTTATAAGGTGGTTTAGTTTAATACTTTTACATCCTTTGTGTTGGTTTTTTGACAATAAATTTGGTGACTAAAAATTACAAACCAAAACTACGGTGGCCGGTAGGGGTCAAACGCTCAGCAACTGATGAAACGACATACATATAGATAAACACTGAGCATATATAGAAAAGCTGCACATTCAAAAGCAAATGCAAACTACCTCAACAAATGCAAAGACACAAACGCACTGCCAAAGAAACAAACGCGCTGCAAAGACACAAACGCGCTGCAAAGACACAAACGCACCGCAAATAGGTAAAACAACTGCATAAGCATCAAACGCGCTGCAAGTACAGAAACGAAACTTAAGTCAAAACACACACATCCAGAAAACAACAGCAAACACAGAAACGCTGCATGTTCAGCCTTAAACGGAAGTGCTCCAGGCCTGTAGGGGCGCTGTGGAACTGTTCATTTCAGTTTATTTACGGGAGAGAGTAAGAGAGACAGCTAGGAACAGAAAGTTATGTTTAGATAGGGAAGTTGTATCGTTGAAAAACACAGGATAACTTCAATGTTACTGAAACACGGAGATAAAGCGAGTCCGACTGGGATTTTGACATCGGGGACGAGAGCCGAGTGTGGGTCTGTGGCTGCAGCCCCGGGATACCTGGAGCTCGTGTCTTTGCAGCGGGTTTCAGCCTTTGCATTTGTTGTGGTAGTTTGCATTTGCTTTTGAATGTGCAGCGTTTCTATATATGCTGCGTGTTTATCTATATGTATGTCGTTTCATCAGTTGCTGAGCGTTTGACCCCTACCGGCCACCGTACAAAACAATTTTTGCCAGGGACAGCCTGGCTGGCACTCCAGAAAACAAGCAAATTAAATTAAAAGTCTTGCCACTGAAACCGTCACGACATGCTGCAGGAAATGATGTTTGCATAAAGCTGATAGAATTAATCTGACAGCAACCGAAAAATATATAAAGTTTCAATGAATGAACATCATGAGGACTATACTCTCAAATCATTCTCAGAAATATTCTTTACATATGACAAAATATATTTTCATATTTGCAGGAAAGAAAAAAATCAGCATTTCCAGCATATGTAGATATTTTAGTGAAAAAGTCACCAAGTCATTTTTTGATAATTTCATAGATAAATCTGATTCTTCATGGAGCAGCAGGCTTTTGGTGGTAGAAGGAAAAACAGTTGTACAGAGAGCAAAACCCGGCGCAAAGCAACCCACCGTATGACATCACAGCTCCCGTCAGAGGTTATCTGATGATGATTTGTCTCTGTAGACAGATAGCTGTATGCAAACTTGTACGGCTAACAATCAGATATGGATCAAACATTTCTACTTGATCGGACAATCTGCATGACGCTGTGTCCGTCTGAGGTTCATACTGCACAATTTTTCACTTATTTTATTAAATTCTTGGTGTGCATAAAGCCTGGCTCTCACTGTGCGATTTTACCCCCAATTGTATAAAAGTCGGGGTGTCATGTCAGCTCACACTGTACGACTGAATCGTTTACGACGCCCGAGCAGACCTTGAGATTGACGTGCTCACACTGTACGACCCGATTGTTGGACACGGCCGGAGAGCTCACACTGGACGAGTGAAATCAGGACGGAGCGTTGACAATTTTTTAATCAAGTTTAATTTGAAAAAAACAAAGGACGACGGTTGGTGAAAGAGAAGGAAGTGGAAGTTGTTGTAGGATATAGAAAAGTAGATACAATCGTAGATATATGGAGACAAGTTTCAGAAAAGTGCTGCACTGATGATCTGTACAGAAAAGTTACAAAAAAAAAAACACTGGGTTGCGTCCTGCCGCTGGTCGCCATGACTACAGTCCTCTCTTGTCTCTCATGATTATATAGTAGTCACACACAACTTCTGCCGGACCCTTTTCATGACGTAAACGTCAAGATTTTAAATTCTAAATATTAAACATGTTTGAAATAAATCGGCGGGCAGATCGGGGACGTTAAGATTGGACCTTTGGACCGCTCACACTACAAGATAATCTGAGCAGATAATCGGGTCCGAGCAGCCTCGAGTCGGGAGTGACCCTGAGATTGTCGGGAAGGAAAAATCGGAGCTCAAATCAGCCCGATGATCCTGCAGTGTGAGCCAGGCTTTAGACTCTTAATGATTTTACAAATGACTTTTTCTGCACTTTGAACTGCAACTGACTTTGTCTGAAAGGTGCTTCATAAAGAAAGTTTGATTGATTGATAAATAAATCTGACTGGTAACATAATATCTGAAATGTGGGTCGTGATGTCTCATTAAGGAGTTGGCGATGGGTCCTGAGGCTAGACCAGTTGAGAACCACAGTTCTGAAGGTTTCTTAATGTACAAATGAAATCTTTGAGTGTGTTTGTGTCTAAAGTTCTAACCCACTGTTAGCCGGGATTGACTCCAAAACCTCAATATCACCGCATAGATAATAAAATGGATGGATGGTTTCTATGTAATAAATAAAAGTAGAATAAAGGGCAAGTCAGCTCAGGTCAGGTTCATAAGAACATCCCTCACTTTGAGATGTAATAATAACTTAATGCTGTCCTTATCTGATGGGCATGAAGAGTCAAACTTGATCTTTATGAACACAAACATTACGGGAAACAGGATTTACCTGCACCGAGAGGAAATGAAAGTGGTCGGGTTTTGGTGCTCGAGAAGATGTTGACAGCTCTGACAGCGACACACACTCGTGAATAAACAATGACAAGACTTTTTATTGCTGTCTGAGCGCCGAGTCGCCCGTGATGAAGCTTGATTATAGAGTCCAGGACAGAGCGGAAGATATACTAAACTCTGTGCGGCTTTGGCCACATTTCTACAGGACAAACTTATCTGATCTGTCTGCGTTTTTACCTGTGTGCGTTTTTTTAAAAGCAGTAGAAATGAGAGGGGAAAAGAATCAGGTGTTTCTTGTCAAATGTGGAAACACTTGTCTCATTTTCCTTTCCAAAGATGTGATTCCAGAAGCTGTTTTCTGGGGTAATTTCAGACTACCCTTCCTGCTCTGTCGCCTGGGTTTAAAATGCTGATTCACAAAAAATGTCTTTCACAGTCTGTATTGTCGAGAAAAAAACAAAAACAGGAAGAGGACCTCGTTTTTCCATCCAGTGCGGGTTTCTGTGTAACCCGACATGTCTTAAGCCTAATTGCTCAGATTGAAGCACAGTAAATCTTTTGATTCTCCTCATGTGAAAGTGGTGTTTCCCCCGACATGGGCGCTCAGCGTAAACATTTATCCCGCATCTCAGCGTTGTTTACAAACCAGCAGTGACTGATGGGAAACGAGGAACCGTTCGATCCAACGCCCCCCCTCTCATTATGCAGGTTTTTTGGGGGGGGACTTTTTTCCCAAAGCAGAACATTTTGGGACTTGCCAAAATAACTTCATAATTGTCGTCATGTCACATTGAAGCCTATCGGAGTACAACCAGAACCAATAGCTGACGTCAGCCGCTGACCAAAGTCGATACTTAGGGAATTATGTAATGACGCGGACAGAAACAAATTATCCTCAGCCATAAGTCTGGAACATTCTGCTTTTTATTTGGCTGGTTAGGACTTCAAGGCAACAAGTGTTTGTTTACAGAGAGGGATAAAATGACACCAAAAGGCTTTCACAAAGTGTCCTTGTGGAGACTTGCTGAGTTGGCAAAAGTAGAGAAATGTTTCTTTTTATTATAGATGTACACACACATTCCTCTTCTGTTCCGCGTGTCGCTAAGCTAGTAGCATCTTAAGTTGTTGTGACATGCATTGTCCTACAGTCTGTCTGGCATAAGGGGCCGCTCAGGTGACGATTTGATTGGCAGGTAGCTACATTATCGACGTTTTCTGCAATTATTGAGCATACATCGTGCAGAGGACAAAATTGTGGTTACAAATACATCTTTCATCGTATATCTGGCAACACTGCTTATAGTTTAATTTGGCTAGGGATGCTCAGATGTAACTTTTTTAAGTTCCGATTGCAATCCAATACCGGTGTTAAAAGTGTAATATGTCGATTTTTTTAACACTAAAATGAAACTAAATTAATTTAAAGGTGACTAAATCCTAAAAATATATTTTTTGTTGAGTACTTACATTTCCTATTTCCAACAGTTATAACATTTCTGCACAATGGATGACAGACAGACATGGCCCCACAGTATGCTGTGTTCAATATATTTGAGTAAACAATATATTTTTTATTGATAAATAAATACAAATTTCAAGCGACCCAATTTGAATTCCATGCGACCCTACAAAAACTGCAGAATGCAAAACACAACCAAACAGAAGAAAAGTTAAGATTTGATTTCATGTTGCAAAGTTGTCTAGATAAACGCTGCTGCATGAAACATATGGAAGCGACTAGTGATCAGAATTCAAATGATAAAGCTAATTTTAAAATGAAAATGCATTAACAGAAAGATTCACCCCGCCACCTATCGTAGTGCACGTTCTGCCCGCTCGCCTCATAGACTGTAAATATTACGTTCGCCTGCCTGGGAGCTGAAGTCTGTCGTCACTTTCCTGCGCCGTCCACTTTGCCATTTCATTTTCGAGTTGGTTTGAATTATGATCACTTTTTAGCACGGCAAGATTGAAAAAGAAAAGCCAAAGACCTTTTTGTTTTCATTTGAATTACCGTATTGGTCCGAATATAAGACGACCCTGATGATTAGACGACCCCCGTTTTTCAACACTCACATTTAGAAAAAAAGATTTGCAGAGCAGATCTTGTATTTATAAAGAACTTTCTTTAAAGAACTTCATTTTATTTGAAAATAACAATATCAAAAACATATAGAATTAAACACCTGTTGTATTGATAATCATAATAATAATTAACATATCGTATTTATCGGTATAGGCCTACGGCACTTTTCAAAACAAAGTGTTTCACAAGGGCGAACTATGTACAGTATGATTCAACATTAAAATCAAGCAATATTATCAACATTTTTAAATAAGAGAGAAAATACAGGCCACATCTTTAACTAAACTAAACTAAAGCTCGTCAAACTTCTCCGATGTCTCCTATTCCTCACACACGTCCTCCGCCCCGCTGTGTTCACTCTCACTCTCACTGTCATCGCTCCCCTGCTCCTCCCAGAGCACGTCATCCTCGCTGCCGTCCAAGGCATTTGAGATGCAGCATTTTTTAAAGCCACGATGATGCTCTGTGAGGAAACTGCATCCCATGCCTGCAGGATCCATTCACACAGCAGACGGACTGACGGCTTCTGGATCTTCCTGGTCGGTGTGAGCGCGTGGTTTCCAGACAGGAGACACTCTGTGTATCTCTTTCGGAGGTTGTCCTTGAATGGCTTGTTGACCACAACATCCAACACCTGGAGCTGGCTCGTCATCCCCCCCGGTACGATCACAAGATCACCGTTCATCGCCCGCACCTGATTTTTTTACTGGCTCAGTCAGGTGTCCGCGGAACGCATCTAGGACTAGCATGTTCCTCTTCTTCCTCAGTCCCCCGTACCGTCTGCCCCACACAACCTTTAGCCAGTCCACAACAAGCCCTGTCTCCATCCAGCCCTTCTCCTGGGCGTGCACGATAATGCCAGCTGGCATTGGCTCCTTTGGCACTGTCTTACGCTTTAGAATGACATACAGGGGGAGTTTGCTGCCATCAGCGAGACATCAGCGAGTGACAGCGGCTCCTCTCGTTTGCCGTTGATCTCACCAACACTGACTTCTCTCCCATTCACTGTCACTGACGTTGGCATGTCAAAGTAAACGGGCGTCTGATCAGCGTTGCCTATCTGATCCAGCGGGTATTCAAAAACTCTCCGGTCAATCTCGTTAAAACGGCCACTTTGAGGACCACGGTACGATTTCCGCTGGCTGTTACCGTCTTTAAGACGTTCTTTTTGTGCTCGCCATCTTCTAACGTTACACTCTGTGACCCCATACTTCTTAGCAGCCTGACAGTTGTTGATTGACTCGGCTGAATTGACGACCATGATTTTAAAATTAGCATCATAACTCCTCCGCTGCTGTTGATTGACTTGACCTACTTTTGAGCCACTTTTCTCTAAATGATCAGACTGTCTCTCCATCTTTAAACACCGGTAGGCTGGTTGCTAAGGACGCTGGACTGCTTCTTCCTGGAACACTCGCTTGACAGATTTTTGGCGCCATCTGGGGCCGCAATGTGTATTGACATTTAAAGGGACAGGCGAACAATTAGAGCTGCGCTCTGAATACTAGACTTGTTTTTTTTCCTCTTTACAGTAAGTCGTTTGTGTGTAAGTGAGGCTGAAATGCAATCACTCTTTTTTTTAACTTATGTGAAGCGTCTCGAGGCGGCTCAGGGTAAAGGTCGGCTTCACATCAAAACTCTGAGACTTTCAGATCACACGACGCCGGTGCAGCTTTTTGATATTCCTTGGCGACATGTTTTTGATCATTTATCTGCTTCAGTCATGCTTTCTTCTTGTGAAACATTTGATGCTTAACAGTTACTTGACACAGCTCTGGTTCTCAACATATTTGCCTATAAGATAACCAACTGTTTTTAACCAATTATCCGCTTCATGTTGCCTTTCTTCTCCAGACACATTTAAGGCTTTACAATTCAGTTAAACACATGAGAGAAGGAGGTTTTTTTTCCACATCATTAACAGCTCATTTAGAGAAAAGTTGTATCTATTTGCCGTCTCTGGAGCGTGTCTGATAATGTCTCTCAAGTGTGTTTACAACGGGTGGTCTTTAGTAAGCTTGCTAAAATGTCTCTTGCTCGCTTCGCTGTGAAATAAAAACAACCTCTATTTCATAAGACAGGTGATACAAGGGGAAGGAGTCCTTTATAAGTTGCAGACAAACTCCTACACACTGTTTAAATTACACAAAACCTTTGTCAACATTTCTGTATGGAAACTTTTTTTGGTCTTTAAAGTCTTAATATGTGATTTTTCACACTTAACTGTAATAGAAATCAAATATATCCTCTGAAAATAACTCTGTGAGTCATGACTGTCTACTATGGGTGTAACACCCGAGTCCCACTGTCTGTGATGTTTTCAGAGTTTTCAGAGTCCTATCTTCACTTTGTTTACATCGCCGGGATGGCCGGCCGGCTCCTCCCCTCGCGTATAAAAGTTGTTTAATTGAGGGACTAGAGAAAAGAAGAATAACATACTGTACTCACTGCTTAACTGTGTTTCTAGATCACGCTCATTTCAGGTAAATTTACATGCAGTGTGAAGATACCAGCATAATAAAGATCGCTAGCATTAGCATGCTAACACAACAATGCACCGCAAGTTGTTTTGGTTTCATGCTGGTGCTCAAGGGCGACATCTGCTGGATGAAGAAATCGCATATAAAGCCTTTAAGAAAACATGCTATGCTATGCTTTGGAGGTCGGGGAAGTTAGTGTGAGAATAATTCTGCGAGTCTGCGGTAACTTCTGTTTTTCAAAATACGATTAACTTCTTCTATTCTTCTTTTGATAATGTTTGACATTTTATTGATGTTGCTTATGTTCTTTTTAAAATCAGAATTCATGTTGTGAATGGTCTGAACCACTGGGCTTTATACTAGCAGAATTTATATCAAAATAATAATTGTATCCAACCTTTTCCAATTTGTTAATTACTTGTGAATAACATTCGGTTCCAACTGAAAAAGGCTCTGAGACCCACTTTTGGGTCCCGACCCATCTGTTTAGAAACACCACATTTTCCCAAAAGATGCAGAGGGCCCCCAAATGACTAAATCTGCCACTGGTTATACATGTGGGGCTGATGTTCCCTACACAAACCAAACTGTCACTGGGATTTAGTCAGCATTATTGTTGCCATAGTAACAAAGGGATCAAACCCCAAAACAAAGCAGCATAGGGGCTAACAGTCTGAAAACCACAACTATTGCTGAAGATGATCCCAGCTCACTTTGTTTAGTTTGCTAAATCTAGTTAGCTTGGATTAATGCTTTTTACTTTGAACCCAGCAGAGGGAGACGATCACCAAGAAACCTGAACTAACAAACGTCATCACTGTTTCAGTTCCAGGAAATAACAAGAAGGGGAGGAGAAACTCTGAGCTGATACGGGTTTCCAGGAAACCAAAGTGAAAGTGTTCTGAGAGTCAGAGCTTAGACTCTATTTTGAGTTGACAGAGCAGAAGGACAAAGACGTGTGAGACAGGGTGAGTTTAATTCAACATTATTCTGACTTTACTGTTTAAACCTCTGGTTCACCAGTTAATGAAGCAGGTTCATGCTGAGTAATACTTTAAAACACACACCAAGCTATCTGATATGTTTTGGGACTTTGTCCTCGGCTGATCTTTAATCCTAACTCTTGAGTTTCTCTCGTATTGTTTCCTGTTTGTCAGGACTCCTGCGGTCTGAGCTCAAAGTCAGCGTTAATGGTTTTCTCTCACGTTAAATGAAGTCCAGAGAATGACTCACTTTTAAATTTTATAAGAAATATTTTCTCCACCTCTTCAAGCAGTCACAACAAAATACTGCAACCTAGTAAAATGTTGTGACTGAATGAGGTCTGTTTTATGAGAAGGTTTTAACCCTACAGGCATGAAGGACTTTGTTTTATACCACGGTTGGTGATGAACTTTTTCACCTACGTGCCCCTGTGACTGGTGGACTGGTGGACCTGTGACTGGTGGATTCAAAAATCTACCAGTCTTACACTTTTTAGGCAGTAGGGAGGATCATCCCTTCACCAACCCTGGGAACAAAAATTGCTGCATACTGCTGAATGATGTCAATCAATAACTGGTGTGAATCAGAGGGAAGTGAGGATACCCTATGCAGACTGAAAAATAAGTGTGTATACATGTACACCTGACCTGCATATACCCTCAACTACACCACTGGAAATTAACTTGCCAAACGGATAATCTACCTGCATTTGGTGCTTGGCGGGTACCAGTCTTACATTTCTTACCTGCCACTTTATTTTAACTGGCAGCACAATGCAATGACGTGTAACATAATAATCAAGGCTTATAGTCTTCAAGAAATAGACGATCAACTATTAAATAAAATACAGACATGCTGTTTGTCTCACTCAGAAACAGAAAAAACTTTGTTTTAGTTTATTATTTTTGGGCTATGTCCTCAAAGGCTGATGAAGCTGACCTGAAACCTGGACTGAGAGGTAAGATAATGGATATATTGTTTTAAAAGAATATGAGCTTATATGAGGAGAGTCATCACAGTCATAAAGGTTTCTGCTGGAAACTGAGTTTCATTTAGAAAGATATTTTTAAGTCACTGTGTGTTTTCTCCTCAGGACGTTGGAGCTTCTAACTGAATCTGTCAGGTTCCTTTCCTCTGCGTTTGTATTTCAAACGTCTGAGTTACAGTCATTTGCTTCTGTTGAAAAATATCCCATTTTCTAATGTAGCTGCTTCACAATAAAAGCAATGCTATTTAAACCAGGAACTTTTAGTGTGAAGAGCTTGAAATAGAATGCGTGTTATATCGTGTTCACAACCTTTGTTTCAGAGCGCTTCTCACCAGCGCTCCTTGTTGCTAGATTACAAAAGTGAACTTGTGCTTCCCTCTGTAATGTCCGTAAGGTGTGTTTTAGCTCCATGTGTTTCATATTTTCTTTAAATCAAATAAATATCACCAAGAAAACATGAGGACGATGTAAAGGAGTCATGTCCTGATGTCAGCAGCAGCTCTACACCTGCAAACTGTTCCCTCCAAAAGACGAGTCAGACCAGCGTCTCCTCCGCCATCGCTTTGTTATTGACAAATCTGATCTCAGAAGTCCCGCCCCTTCTTGAGTTTGATTGGTCGGTGAGGGAGAAGTGACATTGATCAGCGTGGCGCTGTTCTCAAAGTTGAACGTCTTTCGACTGATAGCGTTTGAGTGCAGTGACTAAAAACAGCTGACACCGAGGGCGTTTTAGCGCCCAGGAAGCTGAACTACATTAGTTTTGTATTTCAGCTGGATGTCAGCGTGGTACTGTAATCTCTGTTCAGTTTAAATCTAAGCCTGCTGTACGGGTTGTGCCTGTTAGTATTTATTTTCACATAATCATTCACTTGAATCATTTAGTGGATATATCATTTTAAATCTGTCGACCATCTAAGGGTCATTGGTTTAGGTCTGTGTGGATGTAACAGTTTGTGTAAGACTCTCAGAGCAGCAGATCTATTTTTGGAGAGGAGCCGAGTGTATGTTGTGAGCTTAAATGACTTCAATGTAGATATCTGACAGTTTCAAGTGAAGGTAATGTCACCTCTCTAGCCTTTTAGAAGTCTTCCCAAATGGTGAAAGAATTTGTAGGCTGTACCAGCTAACAGAATATAACAGGACCGTTAACATGAAAAGTTTGTCAGCCATTTGTGTTCTGTTGCTGTTGTCTGACCTCGGCCCAATAAATTCTAAGATAAGCCACTGTCTGTTTCACCATTTCATCATTGGACATTTACAGCAGAAACATCATGGCGTCATGATGTTCTTACATGCTTTTATATTTTGATATCTTTTTCTCTATATGGGTAATGTGCAATATATGTTGTGTTTTATACATGGGTCTGTACTTTTCTGTTGACATGTCGATGTGTTTTTCTATTGTTTTTATGGATTCTACTGTGAGGCCGCTGAATGTGTGCAGCACTTTGAGCCCAAGACAAATGTCTGAAGTTATAGTATTTACAGCTGCTCCTTTGAGCCCAAATCAACGCCACAGCGCTCTTCTTTTCATCATGTTGGACTTGAGACAGCGAGGCGTCAGTTTAAACACACCTGAAGCTGGTTGACCCGCTGTTAAAGAGATGCTAGTCTGTGCTCTGTTAATCATGTTACACCAAGCAAAGCCATTCCAGCATATAGAGCACCATTGTGACCCTCGCTCTGCCACTGTGGTCGGTAGGTTGAGCAAATTTACCCGCCACTGCAAAAAGACACCCGTATGTGACGAGTGCTGATTTCCAACCCTGTTTTATACACTTCTAGTTGTCCAAATGTCCTAAAGGTCATGGTTGCTGTTAAATACTAACATGTTAGTTTAATGTTTAAAGTTTAAGACTCAATGTCTTGTTATTGGCATTATTCAGGGCAGATCAGACGGACAAATCATGTTAGGATAAAAACAAACTGCACTGAGGTGCTGCATCAGGTACTTACGCAGACAGGAAGGAAGAGAAAATCAAATGAAGGATCACATCAGGTAATGAGATGTGGACACTTGACCATCTCCGTCTTTCACATTTTTCCTGCTTGTATCTCACCTGTTTGTTATTTTGTCCTCAGGTTGTTTTACCTGCATGAACGTCTTTTATTGTCCTCTGATCAATCTGGAGATCACAAGATGAGTGATGGAGGAGACAAAGAGGAGGACAGAGCAGAGTCTCCTCTGTCCAGCTGTCTCTCTATGAAGAGTGACTTGTCTAAAGGTCTTCCTCTAAACTTCAGTAATGAACCAGGACCCTCAGATCCACAGTAAGAGAACTTTTTTTAATCACCAAACCGTCAAACTAAAAGAAAGAGTCCTGAACTCCATAATGTGTTGATTTTCTTGTTTTTAATCATCAACCTGCACACAGTGATCATACAGAGAAAGTCACTGAACTCATAACAACATACTAAGGATTCTATATATGTATTATATGTTTATAGATAAGATAATATGATTTCAGTATTGACTCTTTGGTTGTGTATCTAGTCGTCTTCTCTGTGATTCTGCAGGAAGTAGTCTTTTAAACTGATCCTGAAGTTTAGTGAGATCTGCTGTGATCGTTTTCTTTGAATCATGTTTTCTGTTGTGTCCACTCTTTATTTGTCTTTTTTAAAGTTTTCTAACATGACTACACAATGAGATCTTTTTTTTTTTACTGAAGTACCATAAAATCCGGTGTAAGATGCACTTTTAATACCTCTTTTTTTTCATCTTAAAAGTTGGCTGGGTCTTACTAATATACCAGTATAAAATGTTGACACATGAACCATCATGACCGCGGGTGCAGAAGTCACCATCACTGGGTGCGGCCGGACGCGATTAAAAAACCATCCCCATTCATTGGGCCTGATTTACTAAAGGTTTGTGTGTCTTAAAACGTGTGCAAACTTGATACCACCCACAAAGAATGTGTTAACTGATCTACTAACGGCGTGCTGTGAGGACTGAATCTTTCATGTGAACAAAACAACACGCATTGACCATTTAGTACGTTTGACTTAATGAATATTCAATATGGGGCGTTTCTGTCCTAGAAAGGAGAAAATGAAAACAAGTTAAGTTAGTACACGCATTGTGATTTACCAAGCAGACAAAAACTGAGGTGATTGTGACGGTGTCTGAATTTAACACCTTTGAAAAGAAGGTGCTAACCCAGGAGACCAGTGTTACACACAACAGACTGCTGTTATTGAAGTTAGGAGGAGACATAGGCACAACAAAAGAAGGCATACAGATCACGTTATTCCCCACACATGTTAGTAAGTTTGGAATGACAGCAGGAAACACCATGATTAAACTATATTGTTGCCTATTTAAAGAAAACTGAACATTCACAGCCTCTGCATTCTAAAGAATTTCAACACTGACGTTTATTTCTTCATATTTCCCTCTTCTCACCAACATTTTATTTTAAACTTGGGATTTCCTTTTTCTCAGGTTGCTCGTCTCTCCCCCAGCTCGTGTCCTCTGGTGCGCTCCTCTCCATAGTGCGCTCGTCTCCTCCCTCTAAAGCCCGCTGCTGCTACGCTTGACTGGGGGGACCTCACCACTGCTTGTACCCCCGTCTTAGATAACTCTTAGGAAGAGCGTTTATGTCCGATCAGACACAGCGCTGGCCAACTGTCTGGTGCTCAACAATGTGCCGAGTGTCGCGCCTGAGCGCCACAGAGGACACAGCTCACACCTCCTGCACAATGTATGACAATTCATCTTCAAAAGATGAAGAAAACAGAGGCCCTGTTTAATGCAGAGGTTTTCTTATAAGCCAAATTTTCTTTTTGTAATATTCAGTTTTATCTGCTAGAACTCAAAAATACTGTACGTTCATTTGCCTCTTCCACTGAGACCTATTTTGCGCTTGCCGTCGTCCTGCTTTCCGTCCAAACTCTCCGTGACGTAAACCAGTAGAACACACAAAAACCCAACTTAAATAGTACCGCCTCCACAAGGTTTGCACCTGGTGTCATTCACGCAAACTTTCTTAGTCGATCACCCGAAAAACACACACTCACCAAACGTGCAATTTTTTGGAGTGAACACACAGTTTAGTACTCTTTACTTGGGACTTTAGTAAATCAGGCCCTCAGTGTATTAAGAGCTGATTGCACGCTGTTCTGGGAAAGACAGCGACACAGACCAGTCTGGCTGCGCTACGTTTTCAAAACTTTTCCCTCAAGAGGTCAAAATAATGAATTTACAGAAAACTGTAGGATATTGTTCCATAAATAAACCTTGTTGAACGCTCTTTTGATTGAAAGAGTCCTTTATTAAAGTTAAAGAGAAACAAGCAGAGTCGGGCAGAGAGCTCGCAAGCTAGGAGTCTCTGCTTCACAACTTTCCCTGCAGGCTGAGAGCTCGACTACCGTACTGTAGCTGGTAGGAGAGCAGACTCCACAAAGAGAAAACAGACTAAAAGGGTGACAGAGCTGAACAGTAACTGCAGGTTTTGGACTTCGCTGAACACAATAAAAACTGTCACGCAGGAAGACAGTGTAAACTTTATTTTCTCTCTGAGAGACCTTCAAAAACACAGCGCGTCTTATACCAGTGCAACTTATATTTCAGATTTTACAGTATTTATTTATTTAACTCATGACACAGCTCCTGCACATGCTCAGTGTGCAGGTCATGACACAGCTCCTGCACATGCTCAGTGCGCAGGTCATGACACAGCTCCTGCACATGCTCAGTGCGCAGGTCATGACACAGCTCCTGCACATGCTCAGTGCGCAGGTCATGACACAGCTCCTGCACATGCTCAGTGTGCAGGTCATGACACAGCTCCTGCACATGCTCAGTGTGTAGGTCATGACACAGCTCCTGCACATGCTCAGTGTGCAGGTCATGACACAGCTCCTGCACATGCTCAGTGTGCAGCTCTCTATAAAGCTGATTAATAACTTTTCAAAGGTCTCAGGTCTCAACCTAAATATTAAACACTTTGAACTTATAGCTGTTAAAGATTGTAATGTTCCCCATATTTGTAATAATCCAGTGAATGACCAGGTCACATACCTGAGAGTAGTTATCACCACGGAGCAAAATATAAGGTGCACCTTAAATTTGAATCCCATCGTTGATAAAACCCTTGTTTACAAAGAGATTTATCTCTGAGACGAAGGACCTTTCTCTCAAAAGCTGAGGGCATTTCCAGACTCACTAATCCGGCTCTATCTTTGGATGTTGACTAAAATGTCATCAAAAGATTTGATTATATGTTGTTTAACTTTCTGTGGAAAAACAAAATACATTATGTTAAAAAGAACATGACAATAAACACGAGTCAATGTGGGGGCTTGAACTTTTTAGACTTCACAGCTCTTAACATTCAAAGTGAACAGGCTGAGACATTTTTAAATAACCCAACATCTCTATGGAATATGATTCCTAATTATGTTTTTTCTAAAGTTGGTGGCCTGGAATTTTATTACTGTGCAACTATAATATCAGTAAAATCCAGATCAAACTATCCAACTTCCATAAACAGATACTCTTGACTTGGTCTCTCATCTTGAAACATAACTTCTCTCCACACAGATATTACATCTGGAACAATAAGGACATTCTCTACAAAAATGAATCCCTGTTTTTTGAAAACTGGTTGAAAATAACATCACACTTGTAGGTCAGTTATTGGACTCAGATGGTAGACTCTATGGTTACACAGACAGACTTCTGCACATGCTCACTGCGGAGGACATGGCACACCTTTTTAAAACACTGCTTTTTGTGTCTTTATTTGATTTAGTCCACCACTGGTTTCTAAATGTCAGTGTCAGTTTTCACGGCTTTATGATTTCCCTTATCTCCACAGAATAACAAAGGGGTCTGTTTCTGTGGAGGAGCAGCTGTCCAGCTGTGCTTTGTGTCAGTGTGTCCTAAGAGATCCAGTTTCTACCAGATGTGGACACTGGTTCTGTAGACAGTGTCTCACCTCATACTGGGACCAGTCTACTTCATCAGGAGAGTCCTCCTGTCCCCAGTGTGGAGAACGAGGACTGCAGAGATCCAGTAAGTCCAGCACTGTAATAAGTAAGACTGAAGTCATTGTGTCTAAAAACAAGACAAAGCAGTTAGTATTTTCATTGATATGTAGTTAAATGAAACATTTACATTTTATCTGATTCTTGCTGTCAGTTTATATTCAGCATATTTTATTTCTCTTGTAGCAGCACACATTTATTACAGGGATGTTTTTGTGTCATGCAGTTTGCTTAATGTGTAATAATGAAAATTGTTTATTTGATCATTTTATAAATCCAGTCTCAGGATATGTTTCTTCTCTTTCAGCAGATAGAGGTCTGCAGGAGGTTACAGATGAACTTAAGATCAGTCTGAGGAAGAGATGTGAACATGTGACTGAAGGAAGTGATGAAACAGGAAGTAGAACCCTCCTCAACAGGATCTACACTGAGCTCTACATCACAGAGGGACAGAGTGAAGAGGTGAACACCCAACATGAGGTGAGACAGCTTGAGACAGACTCTAAAAAGAAGACCCTCCATGAGACTCCAATCAAGTGTCAGGACATCTTTAAAGCCTTACCCGACCAACAGAACCAAAAGACAGAAGCTCAACCCGACCAACAGAACCAAAAGACAGAAGCTCAACCCGACCAACAGAAACCCATCAGAGTGGTTCTGACAAACGGCGTCGCTGGTGTTGGAAAAACCTTCTCAGTGCAGAAGTTCACTCTGGACTGGGCAGACGGCTCAGAGAACCAAGACCTCAGTCTGGTGATCCTGCTTTCATTCAGGGAGCTGAACTTGATCAGAGATAAGGAGTACAGTCTTCTTGAGCTGCTCCGTGTTTTCCATCCAACATTACATAAGGTCACAGCAGAGACGCTCGCTGTCTGTAAACTGTTGTTCATCTTTGACGGCCTGGATGAAAGCAGACCGTCGTTGGACTTCACAAACATGGAGGTTGTGTCTGATGTCACAAAGAAATCACCGTTAAACACACTGTTGACAAACCTCATCAAGGGGAATCTGCTCCCCTCAGCTCTCATCTGGATAACTTCTCGACCTGCAGCAGCCAATCAGATCCCTCCTGCATGTGTTGACAGGCTAACAGAAGTACGAGGCTTCACTGACGCCCAGAAGGAGGAGTACTTCAGGAAGAGGTTCAGTGATGATGAAGATCTGTCCAGCAGAATCATCTCACACATCAAGACATCCAGGAGCCTCCACATCATGTGTCTGATCCCGGTCTTCTGCTGGATCACTGCCACAGTTCTGGAGCACATGATGAGCACAGAGCAGAGAGGAGAGCTGCCCAAGACCCTGACTGACATGTACTCACACTTCCTGCTGGTTCAGACAAAGAGGAAGAAGAACAAGTATGATGAGGGACTTCAGATGAGTCCACATGAGCTGGTGGAGGCTGACAGGGAAGTTCGTCTGAAGCTGGGGAGGCTGGCGTTTGAACATCTGGAGAAAGGAAACATCATGTTCTACCAAGAAGACCTGGAGCGTTGTGGTCTGGATGTCACAGAGGCCTCTGTGTACTCAGGAGTTTGTACAGAGATCTTCAAAACAGAGTGTGTGATCTTCCAGAAAACAGTCTACTGCTTTGTTCATCTGAGCGTTCAGGAGTTCCTGGCTGCAGTCTACATGTTCCACTGTTTGACAAACAGGAACACAGGTGTAGTGAAGGCTTTCCTTAAAGACAGCAGGATCCTTTCTCAAACTCCTAGAAGTGATGACTTATCCCTGGATGTCTTCCTGAGGAGTGCCATGGAGAAATCCCTAAAAAGTAAAAATGGTCACCTGGACCTGTTTGTTCGCTTCCTTCATGGCCTCTCTCTGGAGTCCAACCAGAGACTCTTAGGAGGCCTGCTGGGTTGGAGAGACAACAGTCAGAAAATGATCCAGAGAGTCATCAAGAACCTGAAGGAGATGAACAGTAAAGATATCTCTCCTGACAGAAGCATCAACATCTTCCACTGTCTGACGGAGATGAACGACCTCTCAGTCCATCAGGAGATCCAAGAGTTCCTGAAGTCAGGGAACAGATCAGAGGAGGAACTCTCTGAGATCCACTGCTCTGCTCTGGCCTACATGCTGCAGATGTCAGAGGAGGTTCTGGATGAGTTGGACTTGGATAAGTACAACACGTCAGACCAGGGACGACTGAGACTGATTCCAGCTGTGAGGAACTGCAGGAAGGCAAAGTAAGTCCAGATGTGATTAAATATGAGTAAAAATAAGTCGTTTAGTTCTTCAAATATATACTATACAATATCTAGGTTTTTGAAAACAGTGTTTATCTGAAATATTAAGAAACTCTTCAGTCACTTGTATTTTGTTATAAGTTCTCTTGAGCTGCTTTAAATGCTGTGAGTGAAATATGTCTTTTCTTTTTTGAATGGAAAATTAAAATGCACCATCAATATTCAATTAATGTGTACTGGTTCCTGTTGACACAAATGTTGTGTCTGTCCTGCCTTCATTTTCCCTTGAGGTGGGAAATCTTTGTATTTCTATGTCTGAAAAGGAGCTTCCAGTGACGCAAAATGACGATTTTTGCATCACAAGACCCGTCTGTCGGCAGCAACCGTCTCACGGCTATATTGCTGGCCGCTGCAGCCTTCTTCACAAACTATGAAGAAGTTGTGAGAGGATGTCCAGGACACATGAGAGGTGATTTGATGTTACTAAATTCAAATGAGAAAGCTATTGAAATTCCAACTTTGAAAATGGCATATTTAAAGCGACAGGCCCTTGATAATGGTATTAAGGCTTTTTTTTAAAGGCCTCCTATACTAACTAAGAGCCGTGAAAGTTTTGAGAGGATGTCCAGGACACATGAGAGGTGATCTGATGTCAATAAAATCCAAAATTTGAAATCTATTGAGATTATAACCTTGAAATGTGCTTATTTAAGGCAATATGTCATTGATAATGATGATTTGCAGAGTTATTTTTATTTATTTTTATTTTGTATTCATTGGTCTGAAATGTTAAGGGCTGTCACCTTCTATAATAGCAGTGGATTGAGATGTCTATGTTGAAAAACAAAGAAGTTATTGAATATTGAAATGAGCAGTATTGCACTTTTACGACGGTCCCTAACTCCGCCTATAGTCACTGGCGCGTTGGACAGACATTCAGTTCTTTGCGCTCCCAGCTGCATCGTAATTTTTGGTTATTTGAAGTTTATCAAAACTGTGAAACGTCTGCCTTAATCTGCTCTCCAACATATCCCCAAACTGTGAGAAATCGAGGTTTTGACTCGGAGCTATTGAAGGTAATCAACGCGAACACAGGCAAATGTCAAATATGAAACTATCTTCACCCCGGTACCTGCAATTCCTCCCTTCTGATTGGTCAATCCCCCCTCCCCACACACACACACACGGGAGAGCGGGGGGGAGGGGGCCATTTCTACAAGTACAAATTTGTTTTGCTACAGACGTCTCGCAAAATGTGTTGCAAAAGTCAAGCAGCGCAGATTCATGAGAGAAAAGTAGTTTGTGAAGATTTGAGAAGTTGTAATTGGAGAGTTTTGGTTGTAAAAGATAATAGGCCCAAGTTATAAAAAAAAAAAAAATCAGTGTAAATGATGATTTTTACATACAAGTTCACTTTTTTTTCCTTCAAGCTCTCACGTCATTCTACAAGCTCTCACATCTCATTCTACAAGCTCTCACATCTCATTCTACAAGCTCTCACATGTCATTCTACAAGCTCTCACATCTCATTCTACAAGCTCTCACATCTCATTCTACAAGCTCTCACATGTCATTCTACAAGCTCTCACATTTTGCAACATATCTACCTTCATAATCTGGCCCCTGACCCAATAGGACTCTCTCTCTCTCTCTCTCTCTCTCTCTTGCGCATGCGTGAGTGTTTGCTGAGCGGTAGGAGAGTGTGTTGGAGTGGATGAGGTTTCGTCTTTTTTTCCATTAAGGTTTGAGAAACTGTTTCTTTTCACTGGTGATAGGATCAGTGGAGGATTGTAGTCTGGCAGTTGGGGAGGTCGTCGGGTATGATAGTTTAAGGGCTGCGTCCAGGATGAACAGCGCAGTTGTGATTTTTTTGGACTCAATTGAAAAAGTAAACTTTGTTGTTGAGCGAGGAATTGTTGTTAAAAACACGCATGTCACCGTCTTTCCTCTCACTAATCCAGCGGAAAAAATCATATTGTCTAACTTACCACCATTTATCAGTGATGAGGTGTTGGAAAGGGAGCTTTCACGTCATGGACAGATTGTGTCGGCAATGAAAATGCTCCCGTCAGGATGTAAATCCAGCAGACTGAAACATGTTGTGTCTTTCAGGAGACAACTCTACATGATCCTAAAGAATGATAGTGATGCGCTGAATGTGGTCATGAAATTTAAAGTTGAAGGGTTTGATTACACAATTTTCGCATCAACACAATCTATGAAATGTTTTGGCTGTGGGCAGGAAGGGCACCTGGTGCGGAATTGTCCAGAAAAGGCTCGTGAGCCAGAGGCAGAGGCAGAGGCTGCTCCGAGCACGGAGGATGAAGGGGTGCAGAGGGTGGGGAGTCAGGAGGACAGTGAAGGGGTGCAGAGGTGGGGAGTCAGGAGGACAGTGAAGGGGGTGCAGAGGGGGGGGGGGGAGTCAGGAGGACAGTGAAGGGGTGCAGAGGTGGGGAGTCAGGAGGACAGTGAAGGGGTGCAGAGGGTGGGGAGTCAGGAGGACAGTGAAGGGGTGCAGAGGGGGGGGAGTCAGGAGGACAGTGAAGGGGTGCAGAGGGGGGGGAGTCAGGAGGACAGTGAAGGGGTGCAGAGGGGGGGAGTCAGGAGGACAGTGAAGGGGTGCAGAGGGAGACACCAGCTGAGGGGTCTGAAACACAACCGGATGGAGAGTGTGCAACCACCTCTGCTGAAGCGTTTGTGAATCAGAGTCAGACTAGTGTAGAAGGAGAGGAGCTGGAACAAATGAACATTGATGAGGTGATACATGATGTTGGGGAAAAAACAGTGGGAGGTGATGAAGATTTGTTTAAAGTGCCAAAATTAAAGAGGAAAGCACAATCTAAAGGAGCGACACCAAAGAAAATGCCTTTAATAAAGGAAAAGACAAGATTGCAAGAAAGTGATTCAGAAGACTTCCCTGACTCGGATAGTGAGCGAGAGTATTCTGATTCATCTATCCCTGATGGTCAGAAGAGCAATGGTTATGATCTTGAGCAAATCCGTAGTTTCCTAGAAGTAACTAAAGGAAAGAGGGATGTTAATGTGGATGATTTTTTTCCAAATCGATCTTTGTTTGTTGCCGCTTCAAAGTGGTTGATGAGAAAGAAGGGTGATACTTGTCTTAAAGACACAGAGGTGTACCGCCTCAGAAAACTGGTGCAGAAGGTAAAGACACTAATTACTAATGAAGCAAAAAAGTAAAGGGCAGGAAACAGTATGTTCTGCATATTTTTCCATTCTGTTCAGTGTGTGTTTCATTATGAGTAGTTTCAAAATTTCATCTTTAAATCTTAACGGAGCAAGAGATGTTAAAAAGAGAACTATGTATTATGAACTTTTAAAAACTAAGTGCATTGATATTGCTTTTGCTCAAGAAACTCACAGTAATAATGATAATGAAGTTGAGTGGAAGAGAGAATGGGATGGAAATATCTTTTTGAGTCATAAGAGTAGTTTGAGTGCAGGCGTGGCAATTCTTTTCTCAAAGAACTTTGTGCCGGTGTCTGTAGACTCAGAGGAGGTCGTTCAGGGCAGGTTACTGAAAGTGACTGCCAGATATGAAAAATCCACGCTCACTTTGTTAAATGTGTACACTCCAGTAAATCCAACTGAAAGATGTCTTTTTCTTGACAAATTAGCCAGCACCCTTTCAGGATGTGCTTCAACTGATTTTTTGATATTAGGAGGAGACTTTAATTGCACTGTTGATGATTTGGACAGGAATCATATGGAACCTAATGCTCAGTCAAGGAAGATTTTGAAACGTATTATTGAAACGTATGAACTGACGGATGTGTGGCGCTCCAAACATGGGAACAATAGACAGTATTCATGGGCACATGCTAGAGATAATTACATCTCTTTAGCCAGGTTAGACAGATTTGATTGCTTTGAACACCAATTACAAATATTCAAATCTTGTTTCTTGTGTCCAGTGGGTTTTTCAGATCACTGTTTGTTAATCGGAAATGTTTTTATAAATGGAGTCAAACCAAAAAGTGCATATTGGCATTTTAATACGGTTTTAACAAATGACGGTCACTTTAGAAAATGTTTCAATTTTTTTTGGAAACAGTGGCAGTCTAGGAAATCTCAGTTTACATCTTTACAGCAATGGTGGGATATTGGTAAAATACAAATTCAGCAGTTTTGTAATCAGTACAATTTTAATGTCACAAGAGAGGTCACACAATCTATAAAACATCTAGAGACTGATATTGTGGAACTCCAGACTTTAAGTGGATCCACAGGAGATGGAGGCCACATTAAGGCACTCAAATCCAAAAAAGCTGCTTTGGCAGATCTGCTGGGGATAAGAGCACAGGGGGCGTTAGTCCGATCACGTTTTCAAAATATCTCTGAAATGGATGCTCCATCCAAGTTTTTCTTCAATCTAGAAAAAAAAAATGGTCAGAATCGACTCATCCACTGTATCAGATCTGCTGATGGAAGAGATCTCACTGACTCAGCTGAAATCAGGAAAAGAGCTGTGGACTTCTTCTCAAACCTCTACAACAGTGAGTACAGAGAGAACGTGCTGATGTCAGAGCAGTTTTTGTCTGACTTACCAAAGTTATCAGAAGGGGATAATGCAGACCTGTCACGCCCACTCACACTGCAAGAGCTGCAGGAGGCGCTGATGAGTATGGAAAACGGCAAAGCTCCAGGAATAGATGGTCTCCCTGTAGACTTTTACAAATGTTTTTGGTCTACTTTGGGAGACGATTTGTTAGAGGTCATAAATGACAGTGTGTCTGGAGGGAAACTACCTGTGAGCTGTCGAAGAGCGGTCCTCACTCTCCTGCCTAAAAAAGGTGACCTTTGTGAAATAA